>NC_056066.1:19397196-19700227 GCF_016772045.2 Ovis aries
CATGATCCATTTTAAATGTTAATTCTATGCTTATTAGTATATTCATAGAGCTGTATAACAATCATAGTCATTTTATAGTCTACTTTAGATTTATACTAAACAGATGAAATTCCAGGAAGATTTATAAATTTTCATATTCTACATATATAGTTCTCTTTATAATGTAATTCTTACTATCTTTTCCCAGTTTTATATATGAAGCATGTAAAAATGAATTCATTTATTAAAATTGCTTTTAAAGTATTTACATAATTTTGTGCTCTACCAAGAGAAGACAAAGCATGTATGTACAGCATTTATTATTTTAACCATTTTATTTAAAATATCTGTTTTTTTGTCATTATTTAAAATAACATTTTCTGCTCTTTAATCCCTCTGCTGTCCATGCTATATTTCCATACTTTAAATTTGCTCATTCTTTCTTCTGATAGTGTAAAAATACTGAACATCTCTATTGATTTTTTAAAATTTCAGTTACACTTTCAACTCCAATTTCTATGTGTTCCTTTTCAAAATGATATATTTCTCTTTGTATATATTACCTACTTGATAAAGAATTTTCATGAGATCTTACTTCTCTTCTTAATAATGTTTACATTTAGTTATTTGAACATTATATATAATAACTTCTTTTTAGTTTTGTTCTTTAAGTGCAATAGCTTGGATCCTCACAAGCAGTTTTTGTTGTATGCATTTTTCCTTGTTATATGTCACATTTTACTGTTTTTTTTTTTTTTTGCATGACCCATAATTTTATGCTGAAAACTGAGTATTCTGGATATGCAATGTAGCATCTCTGAATACTGACTTCCTTTTTCAAGGCATGTTATTATTATTTTCTTGCTTATATTCTTAGCTTTCTGGTTGAAACATTTTACTGAAGTATTTCTTTGCAGTTTGAAGGCACAACTTACTGCCCCTCAAGGGAAAAATTCTTGGATATAGTGGTTTTAGCAGTGCTGTCTTTTTTACATCTCTGTTATATGGTCTATCTCTTTTGATGTTATCAGTCAGTTCATTCAGTAAATCAGTTGTGTCTGACTCTTTGCGACCCCATGGACTGCAGCACACTAGGTCTCCCTGTCCATCACCAACTCCCGGAGCTTGCTCAAACTCATGTTCATCGAGTTGGTGATGCCATCCAACCATCTCATTTTCTGTTGTCCCCTTCTCCTCCTGCCTTCAATTTTTCCCAGCATTAGGGTCTTTTCCAACGAGTCAGTTCTTCACATCAGGTGGCCAAAGTATTGGAGTTTCAGCTTCAATATCAGTTCTTCCCCCAAAATCAAACGGCAGTGTGTCTATCACTTTTACAAGAGTAAAGACTGTAGCATAATCTCTGAACTACATAACACAACTAATGACTCTATCACAGATGAGAAGGCTAATACACCTGAGAGTTCCATCAAATAGAGAGAAATGGTAACCAATGAATTAAATCTGTGTTAAATTCACCTTGTTATTATCACATTCATCAAGAAGACTGTCTCCTTTTCTAAGCTAGAAAGAGATTAGAATAGAATTAAATACACTTGAAGTGAAGTGGCTTAGTCGTGTCTGACTCTTTGCAATCCCATGGACTGTAGCCTACCAGGCTCCACCATCCATGGAATCTTCCAGGCAGGAATACTGGAGTGGGTTGCCATTTTCTTCTCCAGGGGATCTTCCCAACCCAGGGATTGAACCTGGGTCTCCTGCATTGCAGGCAGATGCTTTACTGTCTGAGCTATCAGGAAAGCCAGGATGTACCAAGAATATTCCAAGTTCATTACAGCATTTCATTTTATGGTTTAATTTTTAAATGGATCCTTTTCATAAATCATATCTAGCTAACTTAGATTTCTAGTAAATACCATAGTACAACTAATTATGAGAATATTCATGAAGATTTTACCTATATAATAACAACATACAAGTACTCTTATCATCAAAAATTCATACTCAAACTCCAAAAAAGGTAAAGAAATGATAAAGATCAGACTTGGAAAGATTAGACTTACCAGGGAGACCCTTTGCTAGGGTCTTATTTTCCACTCTCCGTATACGTCTTTCAACAGTATCTTTCAAGTGTTCTAGATCAATTTCTATGGAAATAAACATAACAAAACACTTTGTAAAGTAACCCTAACATACGAGTGTTTCTCTTTGTCTGTATGTATGTGTGTTCCTGTGTGGTACTATCTTAATTAGCCTAGTTATTAATAAATATGCATTATAATGGAATATCTTGGTTGCAGAGTCATTAAACCTTAGAATGGCTGTTAGCAATCATTAAGTCTCCATATATTGAGACTTAGAGACATTAACAATTTGACCAAGACTGTGTATCCAGATAATGAAAAACCTGATGCACAACCTTGTGCCTTTAACCAGTGCTTTTTCCATACCATGCTATCTCTTAAACTAAATTAAAATATCCTGGAGAGGTTATGATAATAATCAACTGTTAAGTTTAAATTAAAATCAAAATCATACTATAGGCATATATACCAGTGATGTGGAAGACAACATTTTTTTTCCTCAGGCTATGTTGCAAACTAGGGTCTCCATGGAAATTTACCATGGGGCAGAAATTCTTGGACTTTCCAGGAATATTTTAATGCCCCTTTTATGTTACTTAAGTGTAAACAAAGTAGGCATCAGTGATGTAAAAGAATATCAGAATATGTTGTAGACTGAAAAAATGTGCTCTCCTAGGTCCCTTTAGCATGTAGACCTGGTAGCCTGGAGGAAGAAATGGTTAAACTTGTAGAAGTACCTGGATTGAGACTGGGTCTCTTTTCATTTGAGTTTTATGCCATTTGAAATTTTTGCTTGATTTAAACGGCAACTAGGTCCAATTATGAGAAAAATACGTTAACATTAAAGGAGAGTTTATATTGAAAGGAATAATTAGGAATGATCAACTACTGGATTTAAAATACTGTAGCTAATTAGTTTCTAGCAGAGTGTGTACCTGAAGTTAGAAACCTGTTATGACTAAGATGCTCAGATGGAAGTCTCTATTTGGAGAAATGTATGAACCAGTAAGTATTAAAAAGGTTGTGCTATTTGTGTAGAGGTGGTTACCTGCTGCAGCACCATTGACAAAATGAAAAAAGTGTGTCTGGTTAGGCAGAACAAATTTTCAATAATTAACAACATTTTGTGAAAGTAATAAGATATATAGCAGAATGAAACTGGGAGTATTAGCAGATACATTTTAATTTCTCTGGTTCTCTCTCCAAATGGTATATGCAACAAGGACTTGCTCATTTGCATTAAGGAAGCAGATTCCTTAGATAAGTAAGAGAAAATGAGGATAGCATTTGAGGAAAGGTTAAGTTATTAAAAGACATATGCTAGAGAAATGTATAACCTAGAAAAGTGAGAGTTTTCTCTTTTATCATATCCTCCCACTTTTCAAATCCTTTTTTAATTCTATTCTTCTTGACATTCATTGAGTTAGTTTTTAAAAATATATAACATATTATACAATTTGACCATTTAAAGTATTCATTTCAATGTTTTAAAAAATATATTCAGAGTTATATGACCATCACCACAATTAATTTTAGAAGAGACTAGACAGTGTTCTTACGAAAAAAATGATAATTATATGACATGAGGGAAGTGTTAGCTAACACTTGGGTGGTCATCATATTGCAATGTACAAATGTATCAACATATCATAAACGTTAAACACACAATGTTATAGATAGATCCATTTTTTCACAATAAAAGAATTTACATCAGAATTATGCTAAGTAAATTCTAGTAATTACAGTGAGGTATAGAAATGCTATCCTTATATAGCATTATTCCCTCTATATTTTGTACCATTGTTATATATATTATAAATATAATAATCCATAACCTATATAGTCATTGCTTTCTTAAAATTATGATTAATTATTATTTATGTATATGTTTTAATACTATCTTTTATAATTACAGAATTAGTTTAACCCAGTCTCTTTTTTATGGGGTTCAGATTACTGTCTGAGGTCACTTGCTTTCAGCCTGAAGAACTTTCTTTTGTACTTTTCATAAAGTGAATCTGCTAGCAATGAATTTTCACAGCTTTTTATGTTTTAAAATCTCCTTATTTTTATTTTTTGAGAGGTAATTTGGCTGGATATAAAATTTGGGGTTGATCACTTTTTTCCTTTTGCATTTTGGTCATTTGATTGTGTTTTGTTCTCCATAGTCTCTGATGAAAAGTCAGCCATCAATCTTATTGGAGTTTCCAATAGAGTAGAAATGCCAGTTTTCCAGAGTGTGTATACTAATTTATACTGCTACCAGCAGTTTCTGAAAGTTCTAGTTGCTCTACAATATTATCATGACTTGATTCTGTCATTCTTTGATTTAAACTCAGTGATGGTATATCATAAAATCCTCATGAATTTAACTCCAATTTTCAGATAACTAATAAGACTGTACCATTTTCAAATTTTTATTAGTCACTTAGATACATTCTTAATTTCTGTTACAGTGCTTTTGATTTCTAGCATTTATTTTGATTATTTCTTAGAGAATTACTCTATGCATATATTACCTATATATTCTTTCATTACTGCATTTCTGCCAGGGCCCTTATTATATTAGTCATAGTTAATTTAAATTCCCAGTTTGATAATTCCAAAATTTCTGCTATATTTTCATCTGGTCTTGATGATTGCTTTGTGTCCAGCTCGCATGTTTTGCTCTTTTAGCATGCCATATACTATTTTAAAGCCAGACATGATGTATCAGGTGAAATAACTGAAGTATATAGGTTTTTATTATGATGTTTTATGTTCATCTGGAGAGGAGTTCAGCAGGTGTCATAGGCTAAAATTTCTTTTATTTTCCTTTTCTGGTCTCCTCTGTGGTTTTTGGTTTTCCCTACGGAATACTTTTTTAACGGGCCCTGAGCACTGCAGTTTTTCCATTGGTAACCCTCTGTTATTATCCAGGGGCCTTAGTGAAGTAGTTGTAAGGTATGAGAGAGAGGGAAAGCATTCTATAAACCTATGATTAGTTCTCAGTCTTTTATTTACACTTTCCTCTGGGCTGTGACTTTCAAAATTGCTTTTCAGCATGTTTACTGAATTAGGTAAAACAGAAAGGCTAAAGAGGACTGGACTTGAATATCTGCCTTCCTTGATGCTGAAAGTTCAAGAGGTTAGATTCTGGCATTTCTTTTTCTGGACATCTGTCAGGTTCCAGTAAGTAGTTTTTCTTAAAGTTAGGCCTGTGTTAAGAAGAATGCAATTTTAGATGTTCACTTTTCTCCCTTTTGCTGAATGCATGAGTAGATTTTATTTCTGATATTTACCCAAGGTACCTGAAAGTGTATGGTATATCCAAGGTTGTGTTGAGAACTTTTTTATTGCTCAACCTAGTTCATGTCCAGTTTCCAACAATTACTGAATTACTCTTTAAGTTTTCCTACTAGTTGCTGGCTCCAGTGTAAGTTTGTTTCTAAAAATATGTAATTTCCAGTATCCATCTATCTCCTCAGTTTGAGAGGAGAAATTTGCTCTCTAACCTCAATTCTTTGATGGAACTGAGAAAGGTTGTTGACTTAAAGATTCTTTAGCTTTTTTTGGTTTGGAGTATGGGAATGAGGACTTCCAAGATTTTTACATGTTCAACTGGTAAGAAGTTTTGCAAATCTTTAAAAAATAATTACTCCTAGATACTGTATTTGTTTTACTACTAAAATAAATTTCATCATCCCTAAAAAATGTTCATTTTCAACTTTTTGTTCTTGGTATATAGAAATAGAATTGAGTTGTCTACAGTTTTACTCTATATTCAGTAATTTAAATAAATACAGCTGATACAAGAGTTTATCTGTAAACTACAGATTCTTTTAGATAACATACCTCCGTAGTTACATTGTCTGAAATTTATGAGATTTCTTTAAATACTTACAACTTGCATTATTAATTTTTTGTAATATCTATGGTTGCCAGTACAAAAATGAATAGAAATAGTGATAACAAACATATGTCTCATTCCTAATATTGAAGGAAATATTTTACTATTAAATTGCTGAAATTTATTTGTAGTTTTTAAAAGATAAGTGTCAAAAATATACTATGAGCAAAGTTTTATTGAAGTTTAATGACTTTTTTCTCTATTCAATAATGTGGCAATGTTTTCCTATAATGCTTTTTATTCCTGTAAAGTTGGTAGTAATATTCCCAGGTTCTAGTCTGATTTAATAGCTTGAGTCTTCTTTCTTTATTCTTCATCAGTCTAGTTAAAGTTTTATTAATTTTGTTGATATAATATGAGCCTCTTATGGGCAGCATATAGTTGGATAATTCTTTTTTCATTTTTTCAATCTCTGTCTTTTGTTTAGAAAGCTTAATCATTTACATTTATGGTAATTAATGAAAAGGAAATAACTTACTTCTGCCATGTTTATATTTGTTCTCTGTATTTCTTACATTTTTTGGTTCCTCATTTCCTCTAATACTGCCTTCTTTCATGTTCAACTGATAGTTTAAGGGACTAGTTTTATTTCCTTTCTCATTTCCTTTGTGCATACTCTATATATATTTTCCTTTTTGTTACCAAGAGAATTATGCATAACATCTTAAAGTTATAAAAATCTAATTTAAATTGATGCCAACTCAACTTCAATAACATCCAAAAGCTGTACTTCTATATGCCTCAATCCTTTTTTGATACTGATGTTATGAAGCATATCTTTATACACTGTGTGCCCAATAATACAGATTTATCATTACTTTTATATATTTTTCCTAAAACTATTATATGAAATTAAAAGTAGAGCTACAAACTAAAACTACAATAATACTGGCTTTTATATTTGAGATGTACTTATCTATACTGGAGATCTTCATTTCTTCATATAGCTTCAAGTTACTGTATAACATTGTTTCACATCAACCTCAAGGATTCCCCTTAGCATTTTCTATAGAGCAGGTCTGTCTAGTCAAGGCTATGGTTTTTCCTGTGGTCATGTATGGATGTGAGAGTTGGACTATGAAGAAGGCTGAGCGCCGAAGAATTGGTGCTTTTGAACTGTGGTGTTGGAGAAGACTCTTGAGAGTCCCTTGGACTGCAAGGAGATCCAACCAGTCCATTCTGAAGGAGATCAGCCCTGGGATTTCTTTGGAAGGAATGATGCTAAAGCTGAAACTCCAGTACTTCGGCCACCTCATGCGAAGAGTTGACTCATTGGAAAAGACTCTGATGCTGGGAGGGATTGGGGGCAGGAGGAGAAGGGGACGACAGAAGATGAGATGGCTGGATGGCATCACTGACTCGATGGACATGAGTCTGAGTGAACTCTGGGAGTTGGTGATGGACAGGGAGGCCTGGCATGCTGCAATTCATGGGGTCACAAAGAGTTGGACACGACTGAGCGACTGAACTGAACTGAGCTGAATGGTAATCTTGTTAATCCTAGAAGCTCTCCTATTCTTTGTGGTTGGTTTTGTGCTGGGCACTTCATATTTCTACAAAATTTTCTGACCATTTCGAAGATGACTTTTTCTTAACTGGGGAATCCTCTTGTTACTGTAAATATTTTATTGTTTCCGAAAGTTCTGACAAAGTTAGTTCTAATGGTTTTCTGCCTTTCCCCTTCCTCATTCTTTTTCATTGTTTCTGTCAGGGATTAAAAGCTTGGAGTCTCCTAGTCTGTCATTTTGCTGACATCTACCTTAAAATGGTTGTTAAGAAGCTGCCAATTTACACTTAAAATTATCTTATTAGAAATTAGTTAAGTACTTAGTCACTTGGCCACACGAGCTTTAGCATAGGTTTTGTTTTTGGCTGTGCCACACAACTTGTGGGATCCCAGTTCTCTGACCAGGGACTGAACCTGGCCCGTGACAGTTAAAGTCCAGAATCCTAACCACTAGGTTACCAGGGACTTTCTTAGCATAGGTTTTTTAACTATTAGACATTTGCCAACTTTGTGATACAAAGGTCACAAAGTAGACTTATTGCCTATCTAGTGATAGTTGTATTTTTTCATTGTCTTGTTATCACAACAGATGATATAAGTAAAAAAACTGTGTTTTCTAAAGAACTGATCATATAGCATCTAGTTTATATCATGAAAATTCACAATATAGGGAAAAATCTTTTTTTTTTCATGAGCAGATAAACTCTTAAGCATTACTTAATTAATGTTTGTTTGGTGAAGTAATAAGCAGATGACAAATTCTTTTAAAGATACATGTTAACTGATACATAGACTGTTTAATAAAAGAACAAAATTATTACAGCTTTCCCTTGGTATCCACAGAGGACGGCTCTCAGAATCCCCTGTGGACACCAAATCCTGAAGATGCTCAAGTCTCTTGAATAAAATGGTGCAATATTTTCCTGTAACCTATGAACACTCTCCTATATACTTTAAATCATCTCTAGATTACTTATAATACCTAATACAATAAAAATGCTATATACATAGTTGTAAATGCTACCTAAACCATTGCCAGTGCATAAACCATTGAGTTTTGGAACTTTCTGAAAAATTTTCTTCTGAATATTTCTGATCTGTAGTCAGCTGAATCTGTAGATGTGAAACCCATGGATACAGAGGGCTGACTGTTTATTAAACTGAGAAAGGTTACCTTATGTTTGAATTTCTTATTTTAATAACTGTACAATACAGCAGAAATGCTTTAACTCTTAGAATGTGTCCTCTATTGTATCCAAACATTATAAATCTCTACTTACCTATTACTTTGTTTAAATCTAATTGAAATATTAAGTCATCTATTGATAGATTCATTTCTGGGAGATTCTCTGCTATATCTGGATGTTCTGTGGTTGTTTCCCTTTTAACTGTAAGAATAATAGATTGCCAGATTAGTTGATACATAACTAATATTTTGTGAGGGTAAAATTATACTACATAAAGTTAATTAGAGAGATGTCACCTTACACTTCCCCTTCATGGCTCACAACCTTGTGGCAAAGAGGCTCGCATAACTCAGTGAAGCTCTGAGTTAGACTATGCAGGGCTACTCAAGATGGACAGGTCACAGTGAAGAGTTCTGCTGACAAAATGTGTGGTCTACTGGAGGAGGGAATGGCAAACCACACTAGTATTCTTGCTGCGAGAAACCCATGAACAATATGGAAAGGCAAAAATATATGACACTAGAAGGTGAATCCTCCAGGTTGGAAGGCGTCCAATATGATACTAGGGAAGAGCAGAAGGCAATTACTAATAGTTCCAGAAAGAATGAAGTGTCGGGACCAAAGTGGAAATGATACCCAATTGTGGATATGTTTGATGGTAAAAGTAAAGTCCAATGCTGCAAAGGGGAATACTGCATAGCAATCTGGAATGTTAGGTCTGTGAATCAAAGTAAATTGGACCTGGTCAAGCAGGAGATGGCAGGAGTGAACATCAGCATCTTAGGAATCAAAGATGTTGTTTGATTTAGTGAGCTAAAATGGAAGGGAATGGGAGAATTTAACTCAGATGACCATTATATCTACTACTGTGGGCAAGAATCCCTTAGAAGAAAAAGAGTAGTCCTCATCGTTAACAAGAGAATCTTAAATGCAGTACTTGGGTGCAAACTCAAAAATGACAGAATGATCTCAGTTCATTTCCCAAGGAAGATATTCAGCATCACAGTAATCCAAGATTATGTCCCAAACACTAATGCTGAAGAAGCTGAAGTTGACTGGTTCAAGACCTATAAGACCTTCTACAGCTAACACCAAAACAAGACGTCCTTTTCATCAGAGGGGATTGAAATGCAAAAGGAGGAAGTCAAGAGATACCTGGAATAAAGGGCAAGTTTGGCCTTGGAGTAGAAGCAGGGCAAAGGCTAACAGAATTTTGCCAAGAGAACACACTGATTATACCAAACACTTCTTTCCAACAACACAAGAGATGATTCTATATATGGACATCACTAAATGGTCAATACCCAAATCAGATTGATTATATTATTTGCAGCCAAATATGGAGAAGCTCTATATAGTCAGCAAAAACAAGACCAGGAACTGACTAAGGCTCAGATATCAGCTTCTTATGGCAAAATTCAGGCTTAAATTGAAGAAAGTAGGGAAAACCACTAGGCTATTCAGGTATGACCTAAATTGAATCCCTTATGACTATACAGTGGAAGTGTCAAATAGATTCAAGGGATTAGATCTGATAGACAGAGAGAACAACTATGGATGGAGAATTATGACACTGTACAAGAGACAATCCTGTACAAATGGCTAAAACTATCCCAAAGAAAAAGAAATGCAAGAAGGCAAAATGGTTGTCTTAAGAGGATATACAAATAGCTGAGGAAAGAAGAGAAGTGAAAGGCAAGGGAGAAAGGGAAAGATATACCCAACTGAATGAAGAATTACAGAGAATAGTAAGGAGGGACAAGAATGTCTTTTAAAATGAACAATGCAGAGAAAGAGAGAAAAAAACAACAAAATGGGAAAGATTAGAGATCTCAAGAAAGCTGAACATATAAAGGGAACATCTCATGCAAGGATGGAAATCATAAAGGACTGAAACAGTAAGGACCTAACAGAAGTAAATGAAAGTGAAACTGTGGAAAATTCTTAGAGATGGAATTGTTAGAAATTCTAACAAAAGTAGAAGAGATTAAGAAGAGGTGGCAAGAATACACAGAAGAACTTTACAGAAAAGGTCTTAATGACCTTGATAACCATGAAGGTGTGGTCACTCAATTAGAGCCAGACATCTTGGAGTGTGGAGTGGGCCTTATTATGAGGTAATAGTGCTGAGCTATTGAAAATCCTAAAAGATGATGCTGATAAAGTGTTGCACTCAATATGCCAGCAAATTTGGAAAACTCAGCAGTGGCCACAGCACTGGAAAAGGTCAGCTTTCATTCCAATCCCAAAGAAGGGCAATATGAAGAAATGTTCAAACTACTGTACAATTGCCCTCATTTCAGATGGTAGTAAGGTTATGCTCAAAATCCTCCAGGCGAGGCTTCAGCAATACATGAACCAACAACTTCCATCAAATAAATTGTGGACCTAGGTTTTATCTGATTCTTAAGAAGCACAAATATAAATCAAATTTTCTGTTATACCAAGTCAAAAGTCCAAATAAACAATTTCCAGTCTTTCTAATGGACATGAGTTTGAAGAAACTCAGGGAGATAGTGAAGGACTGAGGAGCCTGGTATGCTGCTGTTCATGGAGTCGCATATGGTTGGACACAACTTGCTGACTGAACAACAATCTTTCTAGTAATGTGCATTTTTCTAGAAATCCATTTTTGAAGCAAACATAAAAATAGATAAATTTACTTAAAATATACACCCAAAAATACACTACTAAAGAGTTGTAGTAGAAAATATAAAATATCAAGAGTAGTGTCCAATAGATAAAAAACAAACATTTCTTTTCCCTTCTTGAAACTATGTAACAATATTAAGAATAGCTCTATTGGATAACAACAAATATGCTTTAGCAGATAATGATTCTTGATAAGAACTGAAATGTAAATGCTGGGTAAATGTCACGTTGTTAAAAATGAAATAACTGCAACAATTCCATAAGTTTCCTAGAAAAATGTCTCCTAAACTTGTTCTCTATGAAACACTATTCCAAAGAAAAAGACTGTTACTTGCTCAACAAATTTAAGAAATAAACTATAATAATTAGAATATTAAAAATGCCAAGAAATGAGGGGTGCTAATAGCATTACAGCATTTACTAGTTCTGTAGAACTTCAATTTCTGGTAAATTATGTTTTAAAATATCCACTCTAAGGAAAAAGTTCAACTAACATAAAATTGGTGCACATTACAATGTAATTTTAAACTGTCAAGTATTTTATGATGACTTTTAAAATATGTATATCAATGTAATTCATACTTCTCAATATCTGAGGCTGGTAAACTCCACTTAGTTGAGTGTTATCCTTGTATCCTTTAGTTCCTACTAGATCATCAAGTGAAAATTTCTCATCTGAGAGTTCATCCACATCTTGATCTACCAATATGAAGAAAACGTTTAATTAAATACAGAAACACTATTGAAACCTATATATTATGGCTTAATTCCAAGGAGATTATAATGTCTGGAGTTTAGGAAAATATTCTTACATCAATAAGAAGAGAAAAATGATTACTCAATAAATGTTAGCAGTTCATTTAATAGATTTCAATTTCTTACTCTTGATAAAACTCTGAAAAATAAGAATTACAGATTTACTCCTAGACATCATTGTCTTAATATAGAATATATTTCTGTGTCAATCCAACAGCTAATAACTTGATTTATGTTGAAGCATCAAAAGATATCCCCATTAAAATTATAAATAAGATCAGAATGTGAATCATTATCATTTTAACAATTACCTAGTTCTGGTAAAGTTGGTATGATAAATATATAGATCAGCAATTGTGATCATTTTCAGCTATTTCTTATATGATTAAACATATAGATTTGTCATAAAAGTTTTTATATGGCAAAAAAATAAAAATTGTAATCTTAACCACACAAGAGAACAAAAATAGAAAACTAAATAAAATCAGGAAAACAATACATATACAAAATGAGAAAGTTAACAAGAGACAGAAAACATAAAAAAACCAAACAAATTTTGGGGCTGAAGAACACAATGACTAAAGAATTTAACAGAGAGCTTTTTAGTAGCACACATGATCAAGCAGAGGAAAAATAATCAGTGATCTCAAAGACAGGTAATTTGAAATTACCAAGTAGAACAACAAAAAAAAAGAAGAATGAAAAAGAGTGAAAAAAAGTCTACAGGACAAATGGGATGCCATCAAACAAATATATGCCAGATAGTTATTCCAGAAGAAGAAGAGAATAAGAAAAGGACAGAAAGCATTTTAAAAGAAATAATGGCTGCAAAATTCCCAAAACTGAGGAAGGAAGTGGACATACAAACTTATGGACCCCAAAGTAGTCCAAATAGATTGAGAGATCTACACTGAGAGATACACAAAGAGATCTACACAAAGATCTACACTGAGACATACACTTAAATTGTCAAAGGTCAAAGACAAAGAAAGAATTTTGAAAGCAGGAAAAGTAACTTATTTCACGCAAGAGAAATTCAGTAAGACTACAATGGATTTCTAAGCAGAAAACTTAGAACTACAAAAGTGACAAAATAAAATGGCAATACAAAGTCATTAACAATCAAGAACTACTTCAAATATAAATAAATTACACTCAAAAAAGATTGGAGAATGAATGAAAAAATAAGATGTAATTTCATGCTGCTGCTGCTAGTGCTGTTAAGTCGCTTCAGTCATGTCCGACTCTGTGCAACCCCATAGACAGCAGCCCACCAGGCTCCCCCGTCCCTGGGATTCTCCAGGCAAAAACACTGCAGTGGGTTGCCATTTCCTTCTCCAACAATATGCAATTACATGCTATTAATAAAAGATCAACTTTAGATATAAGGACACACGGAGGCTGAAAGTGAAGGGATAGAAAAAGATATTTCAAGAAAATGGTAACCAAAAGAGATCAGAGGTGGCTATATTAGACAAAAAAGACAAATAGAAAGCTGCCCCAAGACACAAAGAAGGTCATTACAATGATGAAGTTCCTTTCATCATTTTGATGAAAGAATCAATTCAACAGGATATAACACTTACAAATTTACGCATCCAATAATGGCTCACTTGAATATATAAACCAAACACTGACAGATCTGAAGGGAGAAATAGATGGCACATCAAGAATAGAAGGAGATGTTAATATTCCATTTACAATAATGGATAGATCATTCAGACAAAAAATATGTAACGAAGACTCAGTAAAGATAAGTAAAATCAGTAAAGAAACAGAGGGCTTGAATTATTTGAATGCAAATGGACTTGAGATATCTACAGAGCATTCCACTCAAGAGCAGTAAAATATACATTCTTCATCAGCATTCTTCTTCAGGACAGATCACATTCCAGGTCACAAAACAAATGTTAATGTGTTTAAAATTAAAATCATTTCAAGTATCTTTTCTAACCACAGTGGAAAAAAAACTATGAATAAATAATGGAAGAAAAATGAAAAATTCACAAACACATGGAAACTAAACAACACAATCTTGAACAACCTCTGGATCAAAGAAGAAATCAAAAGGGAAATTAGAAAATATCTCCAGAGAAGAAAAATGGAAACACAATATACTCAAACATATAGGATGTACAAAAACAGTATCCAAGAGGGTAGTTTATAGTAATACACACCTAGATTAAAAGAGAAGAAATATCTCAAAGACCATAAGGAACAAAAGAATAATAACAAATTAATGTCAATGTTATCACAAGTAGGAAATAATAAAGATGAGAGCAGAAATAAATGAAATAGGGGACAGAAAAACAGTTAAGAAAGATATGATAAAACTAAGGTGATTTTTGGAAAAGACAAACAGAAATTGACAAACTTTTAGCTAGACTGTCTAAGAAATAAAGATGCAAAGAAAATGAGAAGCAGAAGAGAAAACATTACAACTAACACCACAGAAATAAATATGCTATAAGGGACCATTATGAACAAGTATGCACCAACATATTGAACAACTAGGAGCAAAGGAATAAATTCCTAGAAACATCCAGCCTACCAAGACTGAATCATGAGGAAACAGAAAGACTGAACAGACAAGTAACAAAGGAGACTAGGCAGTGATCAAAAACCTACCAAGAACAACAACAAAAGTCCAGGACCAGAGATGACTTCATTGATGAATTTTACCAAACATTTAAAGAAGAATTAATAGGAACTATTCTTAAACTCTCCCACAAAATACAAAAGGAAACACTTCTTTTTTTAAAAAAATATATATTTATTTATTTTAATTGGAGGCTAATTACTTTACAATATTGTAGTGGTTTTGCCATACATTGACATGAATCTGCCACAGGTGTACATGTGTTCCTCATCCTGAACCCCCCTCTCACCTCCCTCCCCATCCCATCCCTCTGGGTCATCCCAGTGCACCAGCCCCGAGCACCCTGTCTCATGAATCAAACCTGGACTGGTGATTTGTTTCACATATGATAATATACATGTTTCAATGCCATTCTCCCAAATCATCTTACCCTGGCTCTCTCCCACAGAGTCCAAAAGACTGTTCTATACATCTGTGTCTCTTTTGCTGTCTCGCATACAGGGTTATCGTTACCATCTTTCTATACTCCTTATATATGCGTTAATATACTGTATTGGTGTTTTTCTTTCTGGCTTACTTCACTCTGTATAATAGGCTCCAGTTTCATCCACCTCATTAGAACTGATGTAATGCTGACTCAATATGTAAAATCAATTAATGTAGCAGTTTTAGAAAAGACAGAGGAACCAGAGATCAAATTGCCAACATCTGCTGGATCATCGAAAAAGCAAGAGAGTTCCAGAAAAACATCTAATTCTGCCTTATTGACTATGCCAAAGACTTTAACTGTGTGGATCATAATAAACTGTGGAAAATTCTTCAAGAGATGGGAATACCAGACCACCTGACCTGCCTCTTGAGAAACCTATATGCAGGAAGCAACAGTTAGAACTGGACATGGAATAACAGACTGGTTCCAAATAGGAAAAGGAGTATGTCAAGGCTGTATATTGTCACCCTGCTTATTTAACTTCTATGCAGAGTACATCATGAGAAATGCTGGGCTGGAAGAAGTACAAGCTGGAATCAAGATTGCTGGGAGAAATATCAACAACCTCAGATATGCAGATGACACCACCCTTATGGCAGAAAGTGAAGAGGAACATAAAAGCCTCTTGATGAAGGTGAAAGAGGAGAGTGAAAAAGTTGGCTTAAAGCTCAACATTCAGAAAACTAAGATCATGGCATCTGGTCCCATCACTTGATGGGAAATAGATGGGGAAACAGTGGAAACAGTGTCAGACTTTTTGTTGGGGGGGGGCTCCAAAATCACTGCAGATGGTGACTGCAGCCATGAAATTAAAAGACGCTTACTCCTTGGAAGGAAAGTTATGACCAACCGAGACAGCATATTGAAAAGCAGAGACATTACTTTGCCAACAAAGGTCCATCTAGTCAAGGCTATGGTTTTTCCAGTAGTCATGCATGGATGTCACAGTTGGACTGTGAAGAAAGCTGAGCACCGAAGAATTGATACTTTTGAACTGTTGTGTTGGAGAAGACTCATTAGAGTCCCCTGGACTGCAAGGAGATCCAACCAGTCCATTCTGAAGGAGATCAGCCCTGGGATATCTTTGGAAGGAATGATGCTAAAGCTGAAACTCCAGTACTTTGGCCACCTCATGTGAAGAGTTGACTCATTGGAAAAGACTCTGATGCTGGGAGGGATTGGGGGCAGGAGGAAAAGGGGATGACAGAGGATGAGATGACTGGACGGCATCACTGACTCGATGGATGTGAGTTTGAGTGAACTCCGGGAGTTGGTGATGGACAGGGAGGCCTGGCGTGCTGCAATTCATGGGTCGCAAAGAGTCGGACAAGACTGAGCAACTGAACTGAACTGAACTGAATGTAGCTCATCACATTAACAGACAAAAGAAAAAAATCATTTGATCAGAGATGCAGAAAAATTATTTTAAAAAATCTAAACCCCGTTCATGATAAAAACTGTAAGCACGCCAAGAATAGTGGGAACTTCCTCAATTTGATAAATGACATCTATCAAACCCAATAGATAACATCACACTTAACAGTGAAAAACTAAATGCTATCATTATCATATCAGGATAAATCAAGGATGTCTCCTCTCACAACTCCTACCCAGTATCATAGTGAAGTGAAGGTGAAAGTCAGTCAGTTGAGTCCACCTCTTTGCAACTCCATGGACTATAGAGTCCATTGAATTCTCCAAGCCAGAATACTGGAGTGGGTAGCCTTTTCCTTCACCAGGGGATCTTCCCAACCTAGGGATCAAACCCAGGTCTCCCGTATTGCAGGCAGATTCTTTACCAGCTGAGCCACAAAGGAAGCCCCCAAATACTGGAGTGAGTAGCCTATCCCTTCTCTGGGGATCTTCCTGACCCAGGGTTCTTTACCAGCTGAGCTATCAGGGAAGCCCTATCATAGTGAAAGTCCCAGCTAATGTAATAAATCAAGAAAAGGACATAAAAAGTACATAAATTGAGAAAATTTCACAAAACTCTTCTTGTTAAAGAATAACAGCAACAACACTCCTGGAATTATACGCTGGCTATAGCAAGGTTTCCAGATACACATTAATATACACAAGTCAACTGATTTCCCATATATCAGCTGTGAACAAGTGAAATTTGAAACTGACCACAATACCATTCATATTAGCATCAGCGATGAAATCTAACATATATAAAGGAGTCATCAAAGATTTAAAGTAGAGATTTTTCCATTTTCATGGATAGGAAGTTTCAATATTGTTAAACTGTCAGCTCTTTCCAAATTGATTCAGTGCAATCCCAATCAAAATCCAAACAAGTTATTTTGTGGATATTGATAAACTGATTCTAAACTTTATATGGAAAAGCAAAATACCTTTGTTAGCTGACACAATATTGAAGAAAAACAAGGTAAGAGGACTGATGCCACCCAACTTCAAGACTTACTAAAAGCTACAGAAATAAGACAATTGGTGAAAGAACAGTCAAATATGTCAAGATAACAGAACAAAGAGATATAGACCTATACAAATACAGTCAATAATTTCTGACAGAAAAGCAAAAGCTCTTCAACGGAGAAAGGATTGTTTTTTCAACAAATAGTACTGACACAACGGAACGGGCAAATTAGAAAAAAAAAAAAGTGAATCTAGACACAGATGTCACATCTTACTGAGAATTAATACAGAATGGATCATAGACCTAAATGTAAAATACAAACCTATAAATGTCCTAGAAGGTAACACAGATGCACATTTTGGGGATCTCAAGTTTGGTGTTGATTTTTCAGGTAGAACACCAAAAGCACAATCCAAAAAAAAAATTGATAAGTTGGACTTTATTAAGAAAAATATACATATGACTTATGTTCTGTGAAAGACACTGTTAAGAGAGTGATAAAACAAGTCACAACTGGGAAAAAATATTCCCAGAACATATATCTGAAAAAGATTTATCTAAAACATACAAAACTCTTAAAACTCCACAATTAGAAAAGAACACAATTATAACATGGGCAAAAATGTGAACAGATATTTTATCAAGGAAGTCATTTAGATGGCAAATAAGAATATGAAAAGATGTTCTCTCTCTATCATAAAGGAATTGAAAGTTAAAAGAACAGTGAGATATCGCTACATCAGTTCAGTTCACTTCAGTCGCTCAGTCGTCTCCGACTCTTTGCGACCCCCTGAATTGCAGCACGGCAGGCCTCCCTGTCCATCACCAATTCCCGGAGTTCACTCAAACTCACGTCCATCGAGTTGGTGATGCCATCCAGCCATCTCATCCTCTGTCATCCCCTTTTCCTCCTGCCTCCAATCCCTCCCAGCATCAGAGTCTTTTCCAATGAGTCAACTCTTCGCATGAGGTGGCCAAAGCACTGAAGTTTCAGCTTCAGCATCAGTCCTTCCAAAGAACACCCAGGACTGATCTCCTTTAGGATGGACTGTTTGGATCTCCTTGGGGTCCAAGAAACTCTCAAGAGTCTTCTCCAACACCACAGTTCAAAAGCATCAATTCTTCGGCACTCAGCTTTCTACACAGTCCAACTCTCACATCCATACATGACCATTGGAAAAACCATAGCTTTGACTAGACGGACCTTTGTTGGCAAAGTAATATCTGCTTTTCAATATGCTGTCTAGGTTGGTCATAACTTTCCTCCCAAGGAGTAAGTGTCTTTTAATTTCATGGCTGCAAACACCATCTGTGGTGACTTTGGAACCCCAAAAAATAAAGTCTGACACTGTTTCCACTGTTTCCCCATCTATTTCCCATCAAGTGATGGGACCAGATGCCATGATCTTAGTTTTCTGAATGTTGAGCTTTAAGCCAACTTTTTCACTCTCTTCTTTCACTTTCATCAAGAGGCTTTTAGTTCCTCTTCACTTTCTGCCATAAGGGTGGTGTCATATACATATCTGAGGATATTGATATTTCTCCCAGCAATCTTGATTCCAGCTTGTACTTCTTCCAACCCAGCATTTCTCATGATGTACTCTGCATATAAGTTAAATAAGCAGGGTAACAATATACAGCCTTGATGTATTTCTTTTCATATTTGGAACCCATCTGTTGTTCCATGTCCAGTTCTAACTGTTGCTTCCTGACCTGAGTATAGGTTTCTCAAGAGGCAGGTTAGGTGGTCTGGTATTCCCATCTCTTTCACAATTTTCCACAGTTGATTGTGATCCACATAGTCAAAGGCTTTGGCATAGTCAATAAAGCAGAAATAGATGTTTTTCTGGAACTCTCTTGCTTTTTCCATGACCCAGCAGATGTTGGCAATTTGGTCTCTGGTTCCTCTGCCTTTTCTAAAAACCAGCTTGAACATCTGGAAGTTCACGGTTCATGTAATGCTGAAGCCTGGCTTGGAGAATTTTAAGCATTACTTTACTAGCGTCTGAGATGAGTGCAAAGCAAATATAATACCCAGTTGTGGATGTGACTGGTGATAGAAGCAAGGTCTGATGCTGTAGAGAGCAATATTGCATAGGAACCTGGAATGTTAGGTCCATGAATCAAGGCAAATTGGAAGTGGTCAAACAGGAGATGAAAGAGTGACCGTCAACATTCTAGGAATCAGTGAACTAAAATGGACTGAATGGGTTAATTCAAGTCAGATGACCATTATATCTACTACTGTGGGCAGCAATCCCTTAGAAGAAATGGAGTAGCCATCAAGGTCAACAAAAGAGTCCAAAATGCAGTACTTGGATGCAATCTCGTAAACGACAGAATGATCTCCGTTCATTTCCAAGGCAAACCGTTCAGTATCACAGTAATCCCAGGCTATGCCCCAACCAGTAACGCTGAAGAAGTTGAAGTTGAACGGTTCTATGAAGACCTACAAGACCTTTTAGAACTAACACCCAAAAGAGATATCACTACATAACTATAGCTAAAATCCAAATGCTGAAAGCAACAAATGATATCAGAAATTTGGAGCAATGGGAAATTTGATTTGTAGCTGGGAGGAAAGCAAAACACTACAGCCACTTTGAGGACGGTTTGGCAGTTTACAAAGTTAATAGTTTTACCATATGATTTAGCAACCGTATGAAAATTTATGTTGCCACAAAAGTTATGTAGTATCCAGCAGGTGTTAAGTTGTTTGTACACAATTAACAAACTGTTTGGCTTTTCTTTTGGTTTAGGATCATTATGACAAAAACTATTGACATCATACAAAACACCATAAACTTCTGTCTGAACTGTTTACAGAAGACAGAAGACTGTATACAGGAGATTGGATAACTACTTATCATAAGAAAGCAAATGTGGCTATACTATTATAAGGTAAAATAAATATTAAGTCAAAAAATATATCCTTAGAGATAAAGAATATACTTTTATAGAGATGAAGGCTCATGTTTACCAGGCAAATATAACAAGTATAAATTCATACGCATTTAATAACATCACTTCCAAATATATAAACCAATCTGGCAAAAAACTACCTGGAAACACAAAGAAATCCATAATCTTAGAAGGAAAATTTAACACAGAATAAACAGAACTTCAATTAAAGAAGAACCAAACACAGTAAATATATTTGATGTAACAGATGTATACAAAAGATATGATTAAACATTCACAAACCTAAGACAGCATTTTTTGCTTTTTACTTTAATTAAAAATGAATTAATATTGAAATTTATCATACTTACTATTCAGGGTTTCCATTTTGCCAGCTCTAAGTTTCTCAGTTTGAGACTGGCTTTTTGATCCAACTTCATCCTCAGATGATACGTCTCTTGCTTTCTGAGCTATAAGAAAGATGTTTTTAATCCATTAAGTAGAGAACTGGATTTACTGAAAATCTTCTGTAATTCAAACACACTTCAATTATCCAGGAATATTTCTTCTCATGGTTTGAAACAATAAAGTCAAATACCACATTATTGAGATAGTGAATTATAGAGTAAGTATGTAAAGTGTAGAGAGATGTGAAATGTAGAGGGACTTTTCAAAAGAATAGTTTTATGAGGTATTTACATTTTACAATTAAATGTGATATTTTCTTAACAGATATGGATGAGGAAAAAAATGATAAATAGTATATTTAAAATTTAGAAGATTTATACTGGATTAAAAAATAACTAATTAGGATTTCCCTGGTGGCACAGTGCATAAGAATCTGCCAGCCAATGTAGGGGACATTGGTTCAAACCCTGGTCCAGGAAGATTTCACAAACGGCGGAGCAACTAAGCCCACGCACCACAACTATTGAAGCCTGCATGCCCTAGAGCTAGCAAGTTGCAACTACTGAAGCCTGTGTGCCTAGAGCCTGTGCTCAGCAATGAGAAGCTATCACAAAGAGAAGCCTATGCACCACAATGAGAGAGTAGCTCCTGCTCTCTGCAACTAGAAAAATCCCGAGTGCAACAATGAAGATCCAATATAAATAAATACAGCAGTGTGTACACGTAAAATTAAAAAAAAATTCTGAAAAAAGTTAGGGAAGGTTTAAATAAATAGAGAAATATATTTAAAAACAAAAAAATCCAAAAACCAAATAAAAATTAGCAATTATATACAACTAAATCGTAATATGAAAAGGTTAAGAATAGAGGGATAAAAAAATCATTCTATGCAAATAGTTACAGAAAGATACTATGCCAACATCAGATAAAATAAAGGTACAAAAAATTACTACAAAATGTCTATCATAAAGACAGAATTTCAGTTCACTAAGAACAAATAACAAATGAAAATATGCATATTTATTATACATACTTATATGTAATATACCACCTATATATATGACATAGATCATGCATCTGTATTTTTATATATAATAAAGCTTTAGAAACATAAAACTGAAATTGACAGAACAAAGAGTAATGGAAAAATAAACACAGTAGTTGAATTTAACATACCTTTCTCACAAATGATAAAATAAACATAGAACTTCAATGAAATTAAGAAGGTAAAAACATCATAGTTAATCAACTTCACCTAATGGAGAACATACATACACAAACAAACATGTATTTGTTAAGTATATGTGTGCATATAAGTATAAATGATACATATATAGCATATATTCCTGTCTTCAACTGAATAAATATTAAAGAACTGGAGAAAATTAATTAAAAATCATTATATGATATTCTTACTCCAAAGCCTCACTTTTCTGCCAGTTCCAAGTGTTTTAATTTGAGATGAGTTTTATAAGATTTAAACTTTTTCTTTAGGTGTAAGATTTCATCTGACATCTTATCCATTTTTTCAGCTACAAGTTATAGAGGCTCTTAATCCAATAAAAAGTAAAACAGCTGGACTGTGAAATCCTTGGATTATTATGTATACCAAGAACTTAAAGTTTCCATCCAATTTTACAAGTAAATACACACAATTTAAACAAATGATCAAACCATCCTGCCCTTGCCCACCCCATCCCCTAACTGATAGTGCATTTTCAAAATGGACTATGAAATTAAGTATAAAATCATCAGAGTGGTTTCCTTAAAGTATGTGGAAGACTTGTTACTGCATACAAACACTTAAAAAGTTGTAATTAGACTTTATTGTACTAAGGATATTCATATTTAAAAATACTTTAAAACTTTTAACAACATATACAATGGGTTTAAAAGTTAAACTGATTAAAAAGCAATAATTTCAAAATAAGGAAAGAAATAGAAAGAAACCTGAATCAGGTGCAAAAGTTAGAAAGCACCCAAAAAAGGAAATACTTAAATTTAAATATATTAGTAAGTACAATAATTATAAGTGGATTACATGTTGTTGGGCTAGACAACAACAGTCACATTGGATTTATAAACAATTTAACTATAATCTATAAGAGATGTCACTGGTTTATAAGAATATAAAAAAGATATGCAAATATGAACCAAAAGAAATCTGTAGTAGTTATATCAATGTCATACAAGCTAAGATTCTAATCAAAAGACCTTACTGGAGACAGACTAAAATGGTACTATTCTCATAAAAACATTAAATAGAGAATCAGAAATCTGCAGTGGAACCTCTAGGTTTACAAGTTATGTTAGTTATCCTACAATATTGTACCTTATCTTCAAATGATATAAACAAATCATTGTCTATTTGAAGTGCAAACATCATGTGAATATGTTTTTCACATGCATATATGAAGCAGTCATTACTTTCCAGATATACAGATGCATCAAACACATTTAAAGCAACAGTTAGAACTGGACATGGAACAACAGACTGGTTCCAAATAGGAAAAGGAGTATGTCAAGGCTGTATATTGTCACCCTGCTTATTTAACTTCTATGCAGAGTACATCATGAGAAACACTGGGCTGGATGAAGTACAAGCTGGAATCAAGGTTGCCGGGAGAAATGTCAATAACTTCAGATACGCAGATGATACCACCGTATGGCAGAAAGTGAAGAAGAACTAAAGAGCATCCTGATGAAAGTGAGAGAGGAGAGTGAAAAAGCTGGCTTAAAACTCAACATTCAGAAAATGAAGATCATGGCATCCGGCCCCATAACTTCATGGTAAATAGATGGGGAAACAGTGGAAACAGTGAGAGACTTTATGTTTTGGGGCTCCAAAATCACTGCAAATGGTGCCTACAGCCAAGAAATTTAAAGACGCTTACTCCTTGGAAGGAAAGTTATGACCAACCTAGACAGCATATTAAAAAGCAGAGATATTACTTTGCTGACAAAGGTCTGTCTAGTCAAAGCTATGGTTTTTCCAGTAGTCATGTATGGATGTGAGAGTTGGATTGTGAAGAAAGCTGAGCACTGAAGAATTGATGCTTTTGACCTGTGGTGTTGGAGAAGACTCTTGAGAGTCCCTTGGACTGCAAGGAGATCCAACCAGTCCAACCTAAAGGAGATCAGTCCTGAGTGTTCATAGGAAGGACTGATGTTGAAGCTGAAACTCTAATACTTTGGCCACCTGATCAGAAGAGCTGACTCACTGGAAAAGACCCTGATGCTGGGAAAGATTGAAGGTCGGAGGAGAAGGGGACGACAGAGGACAAGATGGTTGGATGGCATAACTGACTCAATGGACATGAGTTTAGATAAACTCCAAGAGTCGGTAATGGACAGGAAGGCCTGGCATGCTGCAGTCCATGGAGTTGCAAAGAGTTGGACACAATCGAGGGAATGAACTGAACTAAACAAATATATTTAATTTGGAAATAATACTATTACTATAAACATTATTATAAATACTTACATTTAAAATTATTAGTTTTCTTATAGTATTTGTAGTTTTGAATAAAGCTTAAAATTTTTGGTATGAAATATGGCCAAGCAAAACACATATTATGATAAAGAACATAGTGAAAGACTGAAAGAAATATATCAGATAGGAAAAATAGTGGAATTGCACTTAAATATATCAATAATCAGATTATGAGGGGTAATTAAAATATCAGGCTGAATTCTATAAGTTTCTTACCAGAAATTCAGCAAAATCACAAAGATACAGGAAAATTAAAGTAACAGGAGAGAAAAAAAATGTATCGTGCAAATACCAACCAAAAGAAAGTTTGTGGAGCTACGGTGATAGCAGATAAGGTAGTTTTAAAGGAAAATAAATAAAAACTATAAAAATAATGAAGCCTCTCTGTTAGGATAAAATGCTCTGTCTCCAAGAATAATGTCACTTTAAAATTTATATGCATAAAAATAATAGAATATCACAAGATATAGACCAAGGCCTGTCGCAACTATAAGAATAGAGAAATCCACAAAGTGTAAGATATAACATATTTAATTCAGTGATTACAAAAGAAAGAGATAAATCATCAATAAAGACCTGAAGTACAATGAGAATGTACAATGGGCACTGGCACAGTACAAAGTACAATGGGCTTCCTGGGTAGCCTCAGTCAGTTAAGAGTCTGACTGCAATACAGGAGACCTGGGTTCAATCCCTGGGCTGGAAAGATCCCCTGGAGAAGGAAATGGTAACCCATTCCAGTATTCTTGCCTGGAGAATCCCTTGGACAAAGGAGCCTGGCAGGCTGCAGTCTATAGGGTCTCAAGAGTCGGACACAACTGAACGACTAAGTGCACAGCACGCACATTCAGCACGGGCACAATGAGAGTGATTACTAAATAAGAAAATGGTTGAAGATATATTCATAAACAAAAAACAGCATTCTGAAATTAATTGCCTACAGTTTATAAGATTTATGTTTAATTACTTACCATCATGACTCTCCTTTTTGATAGCTCCCGGTTTCTGAGTTTGGGATTGCTTTCTTGAAAACAAATCCTTCTTCTCACGATGTAGATTTTCAACTGTTATCATATCGTTTTTCAGGTTTTGAAAAGGATATGCTAGGTAGAAAAACGTACATGTATAATGGAATTTCTGGATATGCCAAATAATCAAATTTTCTTTGCATAGAGCTGAACTAAGAAACATCATGTGAATAATTGTTATGAGTGTGTGTGAAAGCAGTTTTGTAACTGAGTGACCAACCTAGGTAGTATATTGAAAAGGAGAGATATTATTTTGCCAACAAAGGTCCATCTAGTCAAGGCTATGGTTTTTCCAGTGGTCATGTATGGATGTCACAGTTGGACTGTGAAGAAAGCTGAGCACTGAAGAACTGATGCTTTTGAACCATGGTGTTGGAGAAGACTCTTGAGAGTCCCTTGGACTGCAAGGAGATCAAACTAGTCCATCCTAAAGGAGATCAGTCCTTGGTGTTCATTGGAAGGACTGATGCTGAAGCTGAAACTCCAATACTTTGGCTACCTCATGTGAAAAGTTGACTCTTTGGAAAAGACCCTGATGCTGGGAGCGACTGGGGGCAGGAGGAGAAGGGGACAACAGAGGATGAGATGGTTGGATGGCATCACCGACTCGATGGACATGAGTTTGAGTGAACTCCGGGAGTCGGTGATGGACAGGGAGGCCTGGCGTGCTGTGATTCATGGGGTTGCAAAGAGTTGGACATGACTGAGTGACTGAACTGAACTATTAACTGTGCAAATACCAACAAAATGGTATCCTTACTTTTGCCATTGTTCTCAAATTATCTTAGGTCATTCATTTTGACTGCTATAAAATATATGCTCAAATACATATTCATGAACCGAAGGAAAAAAAATCTTCTGATGAGTTTAAAATCATTTAACATTTCCTTTAATTATTATACTTACTATAGCGTCTTTCCTCTCGAGAAGCTATCTGTTTCTTCACTTGCTTTTGGGGTTTTGAAACCGAATCTTCATTCACAAGCAGAGGATTTTGACCTGATACCCCAAAATAACCTAAATAAAAAGATGCATTTAGTTGATTACGTGGAAAAATAGAACTATTGGGCCATCTTTAGATTTCAAATTTATAATAAGGGTACAGTAGAATTTTCTCTCATTTTTATGAAGTCATAAGTCATTGACTAATATTATAATGCTAGATCTGTCATAAAACTAGATGTTGTTGAAGCTATCTTATTATATAAATTTTCCTAAGCAGCAAGTATATTTATTCTTTTTTTGGAGGGGAAATTGGCTTTAAAAAATATGTAAATTTATTTATTTTAATTGGAGCCAAATTACTTTACAATATTGTAGTGGTTTTGCCGTACATAAATCTGCCATGGGTGTACATGTGTTCCCCATCCTGAACCACCCTCCCACCTCACTCCCCATCCCATCCCTCTGGGTCATCCCAGTGCAACAGTCTGAAGTACTCTGTCTCATGCATTGAACCTGGACTTGTGATGCACTTCACATATGATAATATACATGTTTCAATGCCATTCTCCCTAATCAGCCAACCCTCGCCCTCTCCCACAGAGTCCAAAAGACTGATCTATACATCTGTGTCTCTTTTGCTGTCTCACATATAGGATTATCATTACCATCCTTCTGAATTCCATATATATGTGTTAGTATACTGTATTGGTGCTTTCCTTTCTGGCTTACTTCATTCTGTATAATAGGCTCCAGTTTGATCCACCTTATTGGAACTGATTCAAACGTATTCTTTTTAATGGCTGAGTAATACTCCATTGTGTATATGTAACCACAGTTTTCTTATCCATTTGCCTGCTGATGTACATCTAGGTTGCTTCCAGGTCCTGGCTATTATAAACAGTGCTGTGATGAACATTGGGGTACACGTGTCTCTTTCAATTCTGGTTTCCTCGGTGTGTATGCCCAGTAGTGGAATTGCTGGGTCATATGGCAGTTCTATTTCCAGTTTTTTCAGGAATCCCCACACTGTTCTCCATAGTAGCTGTACTAGTTTGCATTCCCACCAACAGTGTAAGAGGGTTCCCTTTTCTCCACACCCTCTCCAGCATTTATTGCTTGTAGACTTTTGGGTCACAGCCATTCTGACTGGTGTGAAATGGTACCTCACTGTGGTTTTGATTTGCATTTCTCTGATAATGAGTGATGTTGAGCATCTTTTCATGTGTTTGTTAGCCATCTGTATGTCTTCTTTGGAGAAGTGTCTGTTTACTTCTTTGGCCCATTTTTTGATTGGGTCATTTATTTGACTGGAATTGAGCTGCATGAGCAGCTTGTATATTTTTGAGATTAACTCTTTGTCAGTTGCTTCATTTGCTAATATTTTCTCCCATTCTGAAAGCTGTCTTTTCACCTTGATTATAGTTTCCTTCGTTGTGCAAAGGCTTTTAAGTTTGGGTTCCATTTGTTTCTTTTTGCTTTTATTTCCATTACTCTGGGAGATGGGTCATAGAGGATCTTGCTGTGATTTATGTCACAGAGTGTTTTGCCTATGTTTTCTTCTAGGAGTTTTATAGTTTCTGGTCTTACGTTTAGATCTTTAATCCATTTTGAATTTATTTTTGTGTACGGTGTTGGAAAGTGTTCTAGTTTCATTCTTTCACAAGTGGTTGACCAGTTTTCCCAGCACCGCATGTTAAAGAGATTGTCTTTTCTCCGTCATATATTCTTGCCTCCATTATCAGAGACAAGGTGTCCATAGGTGCATGGATTTATCTCTGGGCTTTCTATTTTATTCCACTGATCTATATTTCTGTCTTTGTGCCAGTACCATACTATCTCAATGACTGTAGCTTTGTAGTATAGCCTGAAGTCAAGCAGGTTGATTCCTCCAGTTCCATTCTTCTTTCTCAAGATTGCTTTGGCTATTCAAGTTTTTTTTTTTTTTTTTGTATTTCCATACAAATTGTGAAATTATTTGTTCTAGTTCTGTGAAAAATACTGTTGGTAGCTTGATAGGGATTGCATTGAATTTATAGTTTGCTTTGGGTAGTATACTCATATTCACTATATTGATTCTTTCAATCCATGAACATGGTATATTTCTCTCTATTTGTGTCCTCTTTGATTTCTTTCACCAGTGTTTTATAGTTTTCTACATATAGGTAGGTCTTTAGTTTCTTTTGGTAGATATATTCCTGAGTATTTTATTCTTTTCATTGCAATGGAGAATGGAATTGTTTCCTTAATTTCTCTTTCTGTTTTCTCATTGTTAGTGTATAGGAATGCAAGGGATTTCTGTGTGTTGATTTTATATCCTACAACTTAACTATATTCATTGATTAGCTCTAGTAATTTTCTGGTGGAGTCTTTAGGGGTTTCTATGTAGAGGATCATGTCATCTGCAAACAGTGAGAGTTTTACTTCTTCTTTTCCAATTTGGATTCCTTTCTTTTTCTGCTCTAATTGCTGTGGCCAAAGCTTCCAAAACTGTTGAACAGTAGTGGTGAGAGTGGGCACCTTTGTCTTGTTCCTGACTTTAGGGGAAATGCTTTCAATTTTTCACCATTGAGGATAATGTTTGCTGTGGATTTGTCATATACAGCTTTTATTATGTTGAGGTATGTTCCTTCTATTCCTGCTTTTTGGAGAGTATTTATCATACATGGATTTTGAATTTTGTCAAAGGCTTTCTCTGCATCTACTGAGATAATCATATGGTTTCTATTTTTCAGTTTGTTAAAGTGGTGGATTACATTGATTGATTTGCAGATATTGAAGAATCCTTGCATCCCTGGGATAAAGCCCACTTGGTCATGGTGTATGATCTTTTTAATATGTTGTTGGATTCTATTTGCTAGAATTTTGTTAAGGATTTTTGCATCTATGTTCATCAGTGATATTGGCCGATAGTTTTCTTTTTTTGCGGCATCTTTGTCAGGTTTTGGTATTAGGGTCATGGTGGCCTCATAGAATGAGTTTGGACGTTTGCCTTCCTCTGCAATTTTCTGGAAGAGTTTGAGTAGCGTAGGTGTTAGCTCTTCTCTAAATTTTTGGTAGAATTTGGCTGTGAAGCGGTCTGGCCCTGGGCTTTTGTTTGCTGGAAGATTCTGATTACAGTTTCAATTTCCATGCTTGTGATGGGTCTGTTAAGATTTTCTATTTCTTCCTGGTTCAGTTTTGGAAAGTTGTACTTTTCTAAGAATTGTCCGTTTCTTCCAAGTTGTCCATTTTATTGGCACATATTTGCTGGTAGTAGTCTTTTATGATCCTTTGTATTTCTGTGTTGTCTGTTGTGATCTCTCCATTTCTAATTTTGTTGATTTGATTCTTCTCCCTTTGTTCCTTGATGAGTCTGGCTAATGGTTTGCCAATTTTATTTATTTTGTCAAAGAACTAGCTTTTGGCTTTGTTGATTTTTGCTATGGTCTCTTTTGTTTATTTTGCATTTATTTCTGCCCTAATTTTTAAGATTTCCTTCCTTCTGCTAACCCTGGGGTTTTTCATTTCTTCCTTTTCTAGTTGCTTTAGGTGTAGAGTTCAGTTATTTAGTTGACTTTTTTCTTGTTTCTTGAGGTAAGCCTGTATTGCTATGAATCTTCCCCTTGGCACTGCTTTTACAGTGTTCATCGTTTTTGGGTTGTTGTGTTTTCATTTTCATTCATTTCTATGCATATTTTGATTTCTTTTTTGATTTCTTCTGTGATTTGTTGGTTATTCAGTAGTGTGTTGTTCAGCCTCCACATGTTGGAATTTTTAAAGTTTTTCTCCTGTAACTGAAACGTAATCTTACTGCATTGTGGCCAGAAAGATGCTTGGAATGATTTCAATTTTTTTTTAAAAAATTTACCAAGGCTAGATTTATGGCCCAGGATGTGATCTATCCTGGAGAAGGCTCCATGTGCACTTGAGAAAAAGGTGAAATTCATTGTTTTGGGGTGAAATGTCCTATAGATATCAATTAGGTCTAACTGGTTCATAGTCATTTAAAGTTTGTGTTTCCTTGTTAATTTTTTTTTTATTTGACCTATCCATAGGTGTGAGTGGGATATTAAAATCTCCCACTATTACTGTGTTATTGTTATTTTCTCCTTTCAGACTTGTTAGCATTTGCCTTACATATTACAGTGCTCCTATGTTGGGTGCATATATATTTATATTGTCATATCTTCTTCTTGGATTAATCCCTTGATCATTATGCAGTGTCTTTCTTTGTCTCTTTTCAAAGCCTTTATTTTAAAGTCTATTTTATTTGATATGAGTATTGCTACTTCTGCTTTGTTTTGGTCTCTATTTGCATGGAATGTCTTTTTCCAGCCCTTCACTTTCAGTCTGTATGTGTCCCTTGTTTTGAGGTGGGTCTCTTGTAGACAACATATATAAGGATTTTTTTTTTGGTATCCATTCAGCCAGTCTTTGTCTTTTGGTTGGGGCATTCAACCCATTTACATTTAAGGTAATTATTGATAACTGGACATGGAAAAACAGACTGGTTCCGAATAGTAAAAGGAGTTCATCAAGGCTGTGTATCATCACCCTGCTTATTTAACTTATATGCAGAGTACATCATGAGAAATGCTGGGCTGGAAGAAGCACAAGCTGGAATCAAGTTTGCCAGGAGAAATATCAATAACTTCAGATATGCAGATGACACCATCCTTATGGCAGAAAGTGAAGAGGAACTAAAAGCCTCTTGATGAAAGTGAAAGAGGAGATTGAAAAAGTTGGCTTAAAGCTCAACATTCAGAAAACGAATATCATGGCACCTGGTCTCATCACTTCATGGCAAATAGATGGGGAAACAGTGGGAACAGAGTCAGATTTTATTTTTTTTGGCTCCAATATCACTGCAGATGGTGACTGCAGCCATGAAATTAAAAGACACTTATTCCTTGGAAGGAAAGTTATGACCAACTTAGATAGCATATTCAAAAGCAGAGATATTACTCTGCCAACAAAGGTCCATCTAGTCAAGACTATGGTTTTTCCAGTGGTCATGTATGGATGTCACAGCTGGACTTGAGGAAAGCTGAGTACCAAAGAATTGATGCTTTTGAACTGTGGTGTTGGAGAAGACTCATGAGAGTCTCTTGGACCCCAAGGAGATCCAAACAGTCCATCCTAAAGAATATCAGTCCTGGGTGTTCATTGGAAGGACTGATGTTGAAGCTGAAACTCCAATACTTTGGCCACCTCATGCTTAGAGTTGACTCATCAGAAAAGCCCCTGATTCTGGGAGGGATTGGGGGCAGGGGGACAAGGAGACGACAGAGGATGAGATGGTTGGATGGCATCACCGACTCAATGGACATGAGTTTGGGTAAACTCTGGGAGTTGGTGATGGACTGGGAGGCCTGGAGTGCTGCGATTCATGGGGTCGCAAAGAGTTGGACCTGACTGAGCGACTGAACTGATTATCCTATTGCCATTTACTTTGTTCTTTTGCATTTGAGTTTACACACCCCTGTGTTTCCTGTCTAGAGAAGATCCTTTAGCATTTGTTGGAGAGCTGGTTTGGTGGTGCTGAATTCTCTCAGCTTTTGCTCGTCTGTAAACCTTTTGATTTCTCCTTCATATTTGAATGAGATCCTTGCTGGGTACCGTAATCAAGGCTGTAGGTTTTTCTCTTTCATCACTTTAAGTATGTCTTGCCAGTCCCTTCTGGCCTGAAGACTTTCTATCGAAAGATCAGCTATTAAACTTATGGGGATCCCCTTTTGTGTTATTTGTTGTTTTTCCCTTGCTGTTTTTAATATTTGTTCTTTGTGTTTGATCTTTTTAATTTGATTAATATGTGTCTTGGGGTGTTTCACCTTGGGTTTATCCTGTTTGGGACTCTCTGGGTTTCTTGGACTTGGGTGATTATTTCCTTCCCCATTTTAGGGAAGTTTTCAACTATTATCTCCTCAAGTATTTTCTCATGGTCTTTCTTTTTGTCTTCTTCTTCTAGGACTCCTGTGATTCTAATGTTGGGGCATTTAACATTGTCCCAGAGGTCTCTGAGATTTTCCTCATTTCAATTCTTTTTTCTTTTTTCCTGTCTGCTTCATGCAGGAGACCCGGGTTCTATCCCTGGGTCGGGAAGATCCCCTGGAGAAGGAAATGGCAACCCACTCCAGTACTCTTGCCTGGAGAATCCCATGGAGGGAGGAGCCTGGTAGGCTGCAGTCCATGGGGTTGCAGAGTGTCGGATATGACTGAGCGACTTCACTTTCACTTTCTATCTTCTACCTCACTTATCCTATCTTCTGCCTCCGTTATTCTACTGTCGGTTCCCTCCAGAGTGTTTTTGATCTCATGTTTTTACTGCATTATTCATTATATATTGACTCTTTTTTACTTCTTCTAGGTCCTTGTTAAACATTTCTTGACTTTTCACAATCCTTGTCTCCAGGCCATTTATCTGTAACTCCATTTTGTTTTCAAGATTTTGTATCATTTTCATTATCTTTATCTGAATTCTTTTTCAGGTAGATTCCCTACCTCTTTCTGTTTGGTTTGTTGGGCATTTATCCTGTTCCGTTAACACTGAGTATTTCTCTGCCTTTTCATTGTTTAGATGGCTGTGTTTGGGGTGGCCTTTCCGTCTTTTGACAGTTTGTGGTTTTTCTTTATTGTGGAGGTTCCTCGCTGTGGGGGGTGTTGGACAGGTGGCTTGTCAAGGTTTCCTGGTTAGGGAAGCTTGTGTCAGTGTTCTGGTGGGTGGAGCTGGATTTCTTCTCTCTGGAGTGCAATGAAGTGTCCAGTAGTGAGTTTTGAGATGTCAGTGGTTTTGGTGTGACTTTGGACAGCCTATATATTGAAGCTCAGGGCAATGTTCCTGTGTTGCTGGAGAATTTGTGTGGTATGTCTTGCTATGGAACTTGTTGGCCCTTGGGTGGTGCTTGGCTTCAGTGTAGGTATGGAGGCATTTGGATGAGCTCTTATCAATTAATGTTCCCTGGAGTCAGGAGTTCTCTGGTGTTTTCAGATTTTGGACTTAAGCCTCCTGCCTCTGGTTTTCAGTCTTATTCTTACAGTAGCTTCAAGACTTCTCCATCTATACAGCACTTAAGATAAAACATCTAGGTTAATGATGAAAAGTTTCTCCACAGTGAGGGCCACCTGGAGATGTTTTCAGAGTTACATGAAGAAGAGGAGAGGGAGGACGGAGATAGAGGTGACCAGGAGGAGAAGAGGGGGAATCAAAAGGGGAGAGAGCAAGCTAGCCAGTAATCAATTCCCTATATGCTCTCAACAGTCTGGACCCCTCAGAGATGTTCATGGAACTATACAGGAAGAGAAGAGGGAGGAAGGAGACAGAGGTAATCAGGAGGAGAAGAGGGGAAATCAATCAGAGAGAGAAAGATCCAGCCTGTAATCAGTTCCCTAAGTGTTCTCCACAGCCCAGAACACACAAAGAGATTCAAAGAGTTGGGTAGAGAAGACAAGGGGGAGGGAGGAGATAGAGCCGACCTGATGGAGAGAAAGGAGAGTCAACAGGGGGAGAGAGCAATCAAGCCAATAATCACACTCCCAAGTAAAAATGGGTACTGCAGATTGGGTTTTAAAGGTACAAGATTGATAACAAATACCAGAAAGCAAAGATTAAAAATCTAGACTAGAGGTTAGACTCTCAAAAATACAATATTAAAAATACAAAACAAAGTCACAAACATTATAAAATATAGACATGAAGTTTGCTTTAAAAATAGGGTCTTTTTTGTTGTTGTTGTTTTGTAAAGTACATCATGAGAAATGCTGGGCTGGATGAAGCACAAGCTGGAATCAAGATTGCTCAGATATGCGGATGATACTACCCTTAGGGCAGAAAGTGAAGAGGAACTAAAGACCCTCTTGATGAAAGTGAAAGAGGAGAGTAAAAGGTTTGGCTTAAAGCTCAACATTCAGAAAACAAAGACCATGGTATTTGGTCCCATCACTTCATGGGAAATAGATAGGTAAATAGTGGAAACAGTGTCAGACTTTATTTTTTGGGGCTCCAAAATCACTGCAGATGGTGACTGCAGCCATGAAATTAAAAGACGCTTACTCCTTGGAAGAAAAGTTATGACCAATAGATAGCATATTCAAAAGCAGAGACATTACTTTGCCAACAAAGGTCCATCTAGTCAAGGCTATGGTTTTTCCAGTAGTCATGTATGGATAAGAGAGTTGGACTGTGAAGAAAGCTGAGCACCGAAGAATTGATGCTTTTGAACTGCGGCGTTGGAGAAGACTCCTGAGAGTCCCTTGGACTGCAAGGATATCCAACCAGTCCATTCTAAAGGAGATCAGTCCTAGGTGTTCTTTTGAAGGACCGATGCTAAAGTGAAACTCTAATACTCTGGTTATCTCATGAGAAGAGTTGACTCATTGGAAAAGACCTTGATGCTGGGAGGGATTGGGGGCAGAAGGAGAAGGGGACGACAGTGGATGAGATGGTTGGATGGTATCACCGACCTGATGGATGAGAGTTTGAGTGAATTCCAGGAGCTGGTGATGGACAGGGAGGCCTGGCATGCTGTGATTCATGGGGTCACAAAGAGTCTGACGTGACTGAGTGACTGAACTGAACTAAAGTAGGTCATAAAAATGAAAATTAAAGGAGTAATAGAGGACTTTTTAAAAAAGTTTAAAAATTTTAAAAATGATAAAAGTAAAAAATATATCTAGGAATTTCTCCGGAGCTGTTGCGGACAGTGTGGGGTCAGTTCAGTTTCAGATAGTTCCTTGATCCAGCTTATACTTCTCAAGATCTATAGGCCCTTTCCAATGTAGTCAGTGGTAACTACAGGGTTTTAATCTGTTGCACCTGTCACTTCCAAAGCCATTCCCTGTTTATTTTAGCTTCTTCTGTTTGCTGGTCTCTTCAGTGTCTAATTTCCACCCTGACACCAGGGGGCGAAGGTGGTCACTTATTTAGGCTCACTTGTTCAGTCCTGCTGTGGGGAGGGAACACTGCAAACAAATAGTGATATTTGTTTGGGGCGTGTATGGGGAGTGCTCGCAGTGTTTCTGCTGCACTGGGTTTGCCCCCGCTCACGGCATGTGTGCTTTCATGGTCTACACTGCTCAGGCTCCAGGTTGCTCTGCCAGGAACTGTCTGAGGCTGGCCCTGGGTTGCGTGCACTTTCCAGGTCTAAGCCGCTCAGGTTCAGGTTCTTGGGTACTCCACAAAGGTGCAGACTCAGTTGGGCTTGCGTTTTGTGCCCTTCCCAGGTCCGAGCAGCTCTGGTGACCAGGTGCTTGGCGAGCACAGTCTCCTCCAGGTGGGGGGGTGTGTCTTATCGCCTCCCCCGTCACAGCCGCTCGATTTTCTGGGTGTACAATGGGCGTGCCTTCTCAGGTGTGACGTGTGTCTCTTCTGGGGAGCTGATCTCTGGCTGTGACCCTCCTGGCAGATGTCAACAGTCTAGAATTCCAAGCAGTCTTGGTTAGCAATGAAGCCTGATTACAGTTTGGTAGAGGATGCCTCTCTGGTGCCGTGAGTGCCTCTTTATGGCTCTGGTTGCAACCCCCCACCTCCTGCTTGTCTCTGACAGGGGATGGGCTGGTCTGCAGCCTGCTAGCTCTCCTCTGGTATTTGCTCAGTCCTTTGTTCTGTGAGTGGGCCTGGCAGTGTCTTAGGTTAGGGCTTTTTGCAGGACAGTTCTCTCTCTCTCTCTCTGTGGCTATCCCACAGTTTGGGTTGCTATCTCAGGTTAGTTCCTCAGATTGCCCTTAGGGCATTCTAGCCCAGTCCTTACCCTAAGCAATGCAGCCTGCACCTCCCTGTTCAGCCCACACTTGCTGGTGGTGGATGCGAGCATTGGGAGTTGCCATTAGACATGTAATCTGTGGGGTTTAATTATTGATATATTTATTTTTCCTCCCAGTTTTGTTGCCCTCTGAGATTCCAAGACTCCCCACAGACCTGCCAATGAGAGTGTTTCCTGATGTTTGGAAACTTCTCCTCTTTCAAGACTCCCTTCCCAGGATGGATCTCCATCCCTACCTCTTTTGTCTCTCTTTTTATCTTTTATATTTTGTCCTACTTCCTTCTGAAGACAATGGGCTGCCTTTCTGGGTACCTGATGTCCTCTGCCAGCATTCAGAAGTTGTTCTGTAGAATTTGCTCAGCGTTCAAATGTTCTTTCAGTGAAATTTGTGGGGGAGAAAGTGGCCTCCCTGTCCTATTCCTCTGCCATCTTAGGACTGCCCCCCAGCAAGTATATTTTATTTTGGTCTTTAGATTTCATGAGCTATTTATACTTTAGGTTAATACATAATGATAGACCAAACAATGAAAATGCCTGTGTAGAAAGTCATTCATTAATTATAAAACACAGCCATCTAAATGTTCAAGCATAGGAGATTGGTTGACTAAAGTGATTATGTATCCCACAAGTACGGTATTGGTATAATGTAAATATGCTACAATGGTAGATAATTCTGAATGTATATACATATACACACACATACATACTATATATAATATATAAATGTCTGAACATAGAGAGGGACATTCACTTCCCTTATTATCAATACATCAGATGCTTGCCAGATGTCATGGCATGGGAAAATGAAAGTGGTGGGGACACTGGTAGAGCTCCTGCCCTTTCATGTTTAGACTCTTACTAATACTATTGCAATAAGTGAATAAAGACTTGTTACTTTCAGTTTGGTTCACTGTCTTTACTTTCAGTTTTGGTTCACTGACTACCTTCACAACTGATAGCTCTCTTTTCAGTGACAAATAGTGGCAGGCTGGGTGGCCCAATTAAGTACAATGTCTTTCTGGAAAAGTAAAAAGCATGAGGATCCACCTGGGCATTTTGGGGAAATGCTAGACAAGACTACAAGGCTTTTGGGGAGTACTAGCTGGTCAATTGCAAGAGTCTGAGGGTCCAACAATGCACTGTGCTAGCCATAGCAATGAGCCTCAGGAAGTGCTACATCAAGAATACCCAGGAGCACTCTTGAAGAGGACTTGCTGTTCAGTTTTCAGGAGTGTCTAACTATTTGTGACCCCATGGACTTCAGCATGCCAGGCTTTCCTGTCCTTCACCATCTCCCGGAGTTTGCTCAAACTCATGTCCATTGAGTCATTGATGCCATCCAACCATCTCATCCTCTGTCGTCCCCTTCTCTTCCCACCTTCAATCTTTCCCAGCATCAGGTGTTTTCTAAGGAATCAGCTTTTCACATCAGGTGGCCAAAGCATTGGAGCTTCAGCTTCAGCATCAGTTCTTCCAATGAACATTCAGGATTGATTTCCTTTTTAAGATTGATTGGTTTGATTTCCTTGAAGCCCAAGGGACTCTCAAGAGTCTTCTCCAATACCACAGTTCAAAAGCATCAAGTCTTTGGTGCTCAGCCTTCTTTATGGTCCAACTCTCACATCCATACATTACTACTGGAAAAAGCATAGCTTTGATTAGATGGACCTTTATCAGCAAAGTAATGTCTCTGCTTTTTAATATGCTATCTAGGTTTGTCATAGCTTCTCTTCCAAGGAGCAAGCATCTTTTAATTTCATGACTGCAGTTACCATCTGCAGTGATTTTGGAGCCCAAGAAAATAAAGTTGTTTCCACTGTTTCCCTATCTATCTACCACGAAGTGATGGGACCAGATGCCATGATCTTCATTTTTTGAATGTTGAGTTTTAAGCCATATTTTTCACTCTCCTCCTTCCCGTTCATCAAGAGACACTTTAGTTCCTCTTTGCTTTCTGCCATAAGGGTGGTGTCATCTGCATGTCTCAGGTTATTTGTATTTCTCCTGGAAATCTTGATTCCAGCTTGTGCTTCCTCCAGCCTGGAATTTTGCATGATGTACTCTGCATGTAAGTTAAATAAGCAAGGTGACAATACATTGCCTTGATGTACTCCTTTCCCAATTTGGAACCAGTCCGTTGTTCAGTGTCCGGTTCTAATCGCTGCTTCTTGACCTACATACAGGTTTCTCAGGAGCAGGTAAGGTGGTCTGGTATTCCCATCTCTTTAAGAATTTTCCACAGTTTGCTGTGATCTACACAGTCAAAGGCTTTGGTGTAGTCAATGAAGCAGATGTTCTTCTGGAATTTTCTTGCTTTTTCTATGACCCAGAGTATGTTGGCAATTTGATCTCTGGTTCCTCTGCCTTTTCTAAACCTACATTGTACATCTGCAAGTTCTCAGTTCACATACTGCTGAAGCCTAGCTTGGAGATTTTGAGCATTTCTTTGCTAGAATGTAAAATCAGGGCAACTGTGTGGTAGCTTGAAAATTCTTTGGCATTGCCTTTCTTTGGGATTGGAATGAAAACCGAACTTTTCTAGTCCTGTGGCCACTGCTGAGTTTCCCAGTTTGCTAGCATATTGAGGGCAGCACTTTCACAGCATTATTTTAGGATTTTCAATAGCTCAGCTGGAATTCCATCATCTTCACTAGCTTTGTTTGTATTGATGCTTCCTAAGGCCCACTTGCCTTCACATTCCAGGATGTCTGGCTCTATGTGAGTGGTCACACCATTGTGATTATCTGGGTCATGAAGATCTTTTTTTGTATAATTCTTCTGTGTATTCTTGCCATCTCTTCCTAATATATTCTGTTTCTATTAGGTCTGTACTGTTTGTGTCCTTTATTGAGCCCATCTTTGTATGAAATGTTCCCTTGGTATCTCTAATTTTCTTGAAGAGATTTCCAGTCTTTCCCATTCTGTTGTTTTCCTCTATTTCTTTGCATTGTTCACTAAGGAAAGCTTTCTTATCTCTCCTTGCTATTTTCTGGAACTCTGCATTCAGATGATTGTATCTTTCCTTTTATCCTTTGCCTTTTACTTCTCTTCTTTTCTTAGCTATTTGTAAGTCCTCCTCAGGCAACCATTTTGCCTTCTTGCATCTCTTTTTCTTTGGGACGGTTTTGATCACCATCTCCTGTACAATGTTATGAATCTCAGTCCATAGTTCTTCAGGCACTCTGTCTATCAGATCTAATCCCTTGAATCTATTTCTCTTTTCTACTGTATAATCATAAGGGATTTGCTTTTGTTGGTACCTGAATGGCCTAGTGGTTTTCCCCACTTTCTTCAATTTAAGTCTGTAATTTGCATTAAGGAGTTCATGATCTGGGCCACAGTCAGCTCCATGTGTTATTTTTGCTGACTGTATAGAGTTTCTGCTGACTGTATAGAGCTTCTGCATCTTTGGCTGCAAAGAATGTAATCAACCTAATTTTGGTTATTGACCATCTGGTGATGTCCATGTGTAGAGTAGTCTCTTGTGTTGTTGGAAGAGGTTGTTTTCTATGACCAGTGTGTTCTCTTGGCAATAGTCTGTTAGCCTTTGCCCTGCTTCATGTTGTACTCCAAGGCTAAACTTGCTCTTTATTTTAGGTATCTGTTGACTTCCTACTTTTGCATTCCAGTCCCCTATGATGAAAAGGACATCTTTTTTTTTTTGGTGTTAGTTCTAGAAGGTCTTGTAGGTCTTCATAGAACAATTCAACGTCAGATTCTTCGGCATTAGTGGTTGCATTACTGTGATAATAAATGGTTTGCCTTGGAAATGAACAGAGATCATTCTGTTGTTTTCCAGATTTCATCCAAGTATTGCATTTCAGACTCTTTTGTTGACTATGAGGGCTATTCCACTTCTTCTAAGGGATTCTTGCCCACAGTAGTAGATATAATGGTCATCTGAATTAAATTCACCCATTTCCATCCGTTTTAGTTCACTGATTCCTAAAATGTCGAAGTTTGCTCTTGCCATCTCCTGTTTGACCACTTCCAATTTACCTTGATTCATGGACGTAACATTCTAGGTTCTTATGCAATACTACTGTCATTTTTAATGAGGTCCCAGACAATGATGGACAGCCTAAAACTGAGACTCATGATTGAATTAAGTGAATACAGAACTCTTTGGGATGGCTCCGTATGTGATGTAAAGAGGCCTTAGAGACTTGAGTTGTTCACTTGCTTGATGAAAGAAGTAATCAAACTCAGTGAGGCACTGTGGTACTTTGTGGGCTGCATCACTATAAAGCCCCTTCTTAAGTGTGCCCTGAAAGCAGGAAGTTTGCTCAAGGCGGAGGGAGAAAGAGGGAAGAGGACAGGCAAACACTGAGACTCTTTCCTTTCTCGGTTGGGTATTATTTATGCTCTGGCAGCTTTCAGTCTGAACCTGTCACTAAAATCATGTTTGGACCACCACTGCAGAGTCTATAGCAGCCCTGTTAACCATGCTATAATAATGAATAAGAACGGTAGATAAGCTTGTTAACCAGGCCAGGTTTCTAGATTTACTTCTGCTATTCCTGCTGGTTATTGAGCTAAACCAAAGCTCCTTATAAGGTCAGGTGATAATGTTCTCCAACAAAATCCAGAACTTAACTGACCTACTTTTAGACACAGAGAAAACACCTTTCTGCTCAAATGGTAAAGACTGGCTAAGACAGCAATATAAAATGGTAACCATGCACATTCTCCTGGATGATGCTTCTAGAGAAGCTCTCTGAGTCTGGATACGCAAAGAGGAGGTAGATGGCCAGGTACTAGGACATAAGGGCCACAAAACACAGCCTCATTAGAGTCTGCATATTTAACAACTTCTATGATGAATTGAAATTATTCCCTCTGGCTCTCCCTGTGAATATGGAGATGAATAGGTGAGCCCCTCTAACATTTTAGCAAGAAACAAGACAAAACTGCAGATCAGATCTCAGGATCTCCAGTAGGGACCAGAGGTTGTATCCCAAGGTCAGAGTTGAATGTGGAGGTAGGGAAGAGTTACATTTCTGGGACTTTGGGATACCAGTACAGAGGTGGCTATGACCCTGGATCTGAGGTCATTACTAGTGGGACCCTTACCTAGATCCAGCTATGGATGGGTCTCTTTGGCCAACTCCAAACTCCAACAAAAACTTCTTAGGGCATTCACTATTGAATTTATGAGTAATATAGATGTGCTGCCTAAGTAAACACCTGCTCACACTTGCCCATAAGCCCTGAAGAAAACTGCTCCAGCTGGCACCATTTTAATGGGCATATGGAAGACCATAAACCTCCCGGACTAGCAGCCCCTAGTGCTGTTGTTTCTCAAAAACAGTAGCAACTGCCTAGAATAAAAAAGCAAAAAGCAACACCTTCATTGCTGAGTTCAAGAATAACAAGGTCCTTCGTGAGACTAATTCTCAATAGCCTCATCTAACCTGTGCACATGGGCTTAGGAGCATGGAGTCTCGATGGCTGTTGGCAGCTCAACATTGTAGTAAAATTCTGAGCACTGACAGTACCTGACTTTGACACTGTCACAGAGGCGATTGCCCAAGATAAAAAACTTGGTATACAACAACTGACATCTCAAACTTCCTTTTCAGCATCACTGTCAATGTGGATAATCAGGATCAGTTTAATTTTGTGTGTAATGGGTTGCAATATACCACTAACGTCCATCCAAAAGTCTACCTAAATTCCCCTACTATCTGTCATTAGATATGATGAGACCTAGAAAAATTCAAGCTACTGGAAGGAACACTAGCCTTCCACTATGTTGAAGATGTCTTCCTGGTGGTCCCAGACAAGGGCACTACCCAATGATGACTGGTCATTCTGTGGACTCACATGAGGCAACATGATGAGCCATTACTATAGATGAGGCACCATGACCCATCACTATATGGAAAAAGCAACATCATCTTATCCAGAGAAAACGGCTGACAATATCTGGTCCTCTCAACTTCTCCAAATAAAAAGAGTTCCAACAATCAGTGGTACTTTTCTGGTATTGGCACTTTCCAAACAGGGAACTTGATGGCACCCACCTATGAGGTCACCAAGAAGACCTCACCTTTGTATGGCCCAACTAACAGAATACCCTGGTGGGGGTCTCCATTAAGCCTCCAGGCTGCCCTTCCCCTAAGCCTCTGATTTCTATTTGATGTTTTAGTTACAGATCTCAAATACTTCTGTTTATCATTTGGAGCCTAGGCAGAATGACACTGCTACTGGTCAGAAATGCCCACTGTGCAGAATTTCCTGGAACCTGAGTCAGCTAAAAGGTATACACAATTCGAGATATGATCAGACAGTTACTGAGCTTAGTGGATACTGAGTGCATGCTTTATGGCTGTGAAATAATCTTATGACAAAGAAATTACAGTCCAAAGGTATTAACACTTTGGATCTTGTTCTCTAGTTATTTTTGGTATTCACAGTTTAGGTCATTTATTTTTACTTCTATAAAATATACACTCAAATGCATATTCATCAGCCAAAGAAAAAAGATTTTCTAATGAGATTAAAATAATTTAAAAGTTACCATAATTATTATGCTTACTTTGACTCCTTTCCTTTCTGTAATGTATTTGTTTCTCTACTTGCGTTTGGAGTTTTGACACTGGATATTGATTAAAAACCGTAAGATTTTCAGCTGGTACTCCAATATGAGCTACGTAAAGAGATGCATTTAGTTCATTAAATGGAAAAACAGATCTATCATGAAATCTCTAGATTTCAAATTTACAGCAAGTGTACAGTAGAATTTTCTTTCATTTTTAAAGTTATCAGTAAATTTTCATAAAGATCTTACATACAAATAAGAAAATTTTTAAAGGATGCTACTGAAAATGTCTCATTAATTTAAAGATATTCTGAGGCATCAAATATATTTCATATTAATTTCTACTTTGGGGGCATGTATACAGTAGGTAAATAGACAATAGCAGATAAAACAATAAAAATACACATGCACAAAGTTATTCATTATAGTATTATCTGTAATTGCAAGATATTTTATTTCCTGAACAGCTAATGTTCAAGAACAGGATATTGGTTAAATGCTGTACTAAGTCACTTCAGTTGTGTCTGATTCTTTGCAACCCTATGGACTGTAGCCGACCAGGCTCCTCTGTCCATGGGGATTCTCCAGGTAAGAATACTGGACGTGGTTGCCATGTCCTCCTCCAGGGGATCTTCCCAACCCAGGGATTGAACCTGCAGCTTTTATGTCTTCTGCACTGGCAGGCAGGTTCTTTACCACTAGCGCCACCTGGGAAGCCCCTTATTGGTTGAATAAACCAAGGCATATACAATTAATTATGGTATAGTATAAACTGTGGTATATAATGTGGTACTATTTTATATATTTATGTAAAAATAATAAAAGATTTTTGTAAACTACATGGAGGGATTTCTAGGAGATAATGTTAAGTGGAAAAAAATTTTAAAGGGTAGGTAGTACGCTAAATTTTGGTTCAGAAAGAAGTAATCAGAAAAATGAAAAAATAGCTATTAACTTTACAAGATGAAGCACAGAAAAGATAAGCATAAGAAGAAAGGGAGAGAGAGAGGACTGGGGAATGCACAGGGATGCACTGGAAAGAAATGATGCTCTTAAGTATACCTTTGGTAAGTAGGTCAATATGTTGCATACATTTCAAAAATAGAACTAAATCAATAAGGATAAGAAGACGAATGAAAACTGAAAGCGAATGAAAACTGAAAGCAAATGAAATGAACCTGCTGCTGCTGCTGCTAAGTCGCTTCAGTTGTGTCTGACTCTGTGCGACCCCATAGACAGCAGCCCGCCAGGCTCCCCTGTCCCTGGGATTCTCCAGGCAAGAACACTGGAGTGGGTTGCCATTTCCTTCTCCAATGCATGAAAGTGAAAAGTGAAAGTGAAGTCACTCAGTCGTGTCTGACTCTTAGCGATCCCATGGACTGCACACCATCAGGCTCCTCCATCCATGGGATTTTCCAGGCAAGAGTATTGGAGTGGGGTGCCATTGCCTTCTCTGGAAATGAACCTACTAAAGGGTTAAAAAAACAACAATGATCCCAATTAGTCGTAAATACATACCCTCAATCTTGGGCAAGAGTATGCGGAAAGACAGAAACCAAATCACTAAATATTTTCAGTAGGCTTTTCTCTTTTTTTTTTTGTTGGTAGTGGTACATGCTAAGTAATTCTGTAACAGGGGTGGAAGCACTGCAGGATTGGAGCAAATATATAGATCTGTTGATGTAAGAGTCAGGTTTAAGACCATGGAAAAAACACACGAAATGAAGGAAGGCAAGCAGACCTGAGAGACTAAAACTAAAGGAGTCTGAGAGTCCTCATGATTTCTTGAATATAAGTATGCATGAACATATGCATATTTATGTGCACATGCACACGTATGTGTCTATCAATATATGTACATATGTATAAAAACTAAGGCGTATGGATCCAAGTTAAAATACTATGTGTATTGTGTGGTTTGATTCACTGATGGAGGAGGTAATTTTAATTTAGTAACAATGGCACCTGTAAGATCCATCAATACAGATGCGTCCTACTTTTACTCAGACCTCTAAGCTTTCATAAATAAACATAACTACACATTAGACAAGGTCTCTACATCTCCAGTGGGGACCTGAGGACATACCCTTACAAAGTTCCAAGTAAGGAGGGAAAAAATTGCATTTCTTGGGCCTTTTGGATACTGGTGAACAAATTTCTTTGATTCCCATACCCATTATAGAAGGATGAGGAGGAAACAGATAATTCTGTATAGTTTTATTTCACCACCACAACTCTTTTCCAGACACAACTATGAGTAAATACACTTTGGGCCCCTACAAACCTCAAATATTGCAGTTTCTACTAAAGAATATGTTATTGGTAGAAATGTACTTTTTATATCAACTAGCACAACCCCCACCATGCCCCCACCATGAGATTTACTGAGTTTAGGGTATTTTAATGGAGTATGTTAAGCGGAGATAAGAAAGACTTCCTCAGCGATCAATGCAAAGAAATAGAGGAAAACAACAGAATGGGAAAGACTAGAGATCGCGTCAAGAAAATTAGAGATACCAAGGGAACATTTCACATAAAGATGGGCTTGATAAAGGACAGAAACAGTCCGTTCTGTTAGGTATGGACCTAACAGAAGCAGAAGATATTAAGAAGAGGTGACAAGAATACACAGAAGAACTGTACAAAAAAGATCTTCATGACCAAGATAATGATGATGGTGTGATCACTCACTAGAGCCAGACATCCTGGAATGTGAAGTCAACTGGGCCTTAGAAAGCATCACTATGAACAAAGCTAGTGGCGGTGATGGAATTCCAGTTGTGCTATTTCTAATCCTGAAAGATGATGCTGTGAAAGTGATGCACTCAATATGCCAGCAAATTTGGAAAACTCAGCACTGGCCACAGGACTGGAAAGTGTCAGTTTTCATTCCAATCCCAAAGAAAGGCAATCCCTAAGAATGCTCATACTACCACATAATTGCACTCATCTCACACGCTAGTAAAGTAATGCTCAAAATTCTCCAAGTCAGGCTTCAGCAATACATGAACCATGAACTTCCAGATGTTCAAGCTGGTTTTAGAAAAGGCAGAGGAACCAGAGATCAAGTTGCCAATATCTGCTGGATCATCAAAAAAGCAAGAGAGTTCCAGAAAAACATCTATTTCTGCTTTATTGACTATGCCAAAGCCTTTGATTGTGTGGATCACAATAAACTGTGGAAAATTCTGAAAGAGATGGAAATCCCAGACCATCTGACCTGCCCCTTGAGAAATCTATATGCAGGTCAGGAAGCAACAGTTAGAACTGGACATGGAACAACAGACTGCTTCCAAATAGGAAAAGGAGTCAGTCAAGGCTGTATATTGTCACCCTGCTTATTTAACTTATATGCAGAGTACATCATGAGAAATGCTGGGCTGGAAGAAGCACAAGCTGGAATCAAGATTGCCAGGACAAATATCAATAACCTCAGATATGCAGATGACACCACCCTTATGGCAGAAAGTGAAGAGGAACTAAAAAGCTTCTTGATGAAAGTGAAAGAGAAGAGTGAAAAAGTTGGCTTAAAGCTCAACATTCAGAAAACGAAGATCATGGCATCTGGTCCCATCACTTCATGGCAAATAGATGGGGAAACAGTGGAAAGAGTGTCAGACTTTATTTTTTTGGGCTCCAAAATCACTGCAGATAGTGACTTCAGCCATGAAATTAAAAGACGCTTACTCCTTGGAAGAAAAGTTATGACCAATCTAGATAGCATATTAAAAAGCAGAGACATTACTTTTCCAACAAAGGTCTGTCTAGTCAAGGCTATGGTTTTTCCAGTGGTCATGTATGGATGTGAGAGTTGGACTGTGAAGAAAGCTGAGCACCGAAGAATTGATGCTTTTGAACTGCGGTGTTGCAGAAGACTCTTGAGAGTCCCTTGGACTGCAAGGAGATCCAACCAGTCCATCCTAATGGAGATCAGTCCTAGGTGTTCATTGGAAGGCCTGATGCTGAAGCTGAAACTCCAATACTTTGGCCACCTCATGTGATGAGTTGACTCATTGGAAAAGACCCTGATTCTGGGAGGGATTGGGTCAGGAGGAGAAGGGGATGACAGAGCATGAGATGGCTGGATGGCATCACCGACTCGATGGACACGAGTTTGGGGGAACTCCAGGAGTTGGTGATGGACAGGGAGGCCTGGTGTGCTGCGATTCATGGGGTTGCAAAGAGTCAGACACAACTGAGCAACTGAACTGCACTGAATGGAGTATGTTAAAGATTATGACCTACCATACTATCGGCACCTAGCACCTCAGTCTACCAAATACAAAGTTACCAGCCTTGAGAATAAAAAGGAGCAACCACCCTCACTGTTGAGCTTTCACAGGCCAACACTATCTGTAAATTATTTATCCATTCAGTAACGACACATGACCTGTTTACAAGAATTTTGATGCCCAGACTCTAAATTGATTGGGGCTACCCCACGTCCAAGGTCAGAGGTGGCGGATGAGAGGAGCAACCCCATGTCCAAGGAGCGGCAGCTGTGTGGGGTGCAGGAGGGCCAAGAGGAGTTACTCCATGTTCAAGGTCAGGAGGGGCGGCTGTGAGGAGATACCCCTCATCCAAGGTAAGAAGCAGCAGCTGCAATTTGCTGGAGCAGCCATGAAGAGATATCCCACGTCTAAGGTAGAACAAACCCAAGTAAGACGGTAGGTGTTGCAAGAGGGCATCAGAGGGCAGACACAGTGAAACCATACTCACAGAAAACTAGCCAATCTGATCACACGGACAACAGCCTTGTCTAACTCAATGAAACTAAGCCATGCTGTGTGGGGTCACCCAAGATGGGAGGGTCATGGTGGAGAGTTCTGACAGAATGTGGTCCACTGGAGAAGGGAATGGCAAACCACTTCAGTATTCTTGCCTTCAGAACCCCAGGAACAGTATGAAAAGGCAAAATGATAGGATACTGAAAGAGGAACTCCTCATTGGTAAGTGCCCTATATGCTACTAGAGAACAGTGGAGAAATAACTCCAGAAAGAATGAAGGGATGGAGCCAAAGCAAAAACAATACCCAGTTGTGGATGTGACTGGTGATAGAAGCAAGGTCCGATGCTCTAAAGAGCAATATTGCATAGGAACCTGGAATGTTAGGTCCATGAATCAAGGCAAATTGGAATTGGTCTAACAGGAGATGGCAAGAGTGAATGTCGACATTCTAGGAATCAGCAAACTAAAATGGACTGGAATGGGTGAATTTAACTCAGATGACCATTATATCTACTACTGTGGGCAGGAATCCCTTAGAAGAAATGGAGTAGCCATCATGGTCAACAAAAGAGTCTGAAATGCAGTACTTGGATGGAATCTCAAAAACAACAGAATGATCTCTGTTTTTTTTTTTTAATGTGTACTTCTGTGTTTTTATTGAATACCTTTATGTGATTTCCTTTTTTTTTTTTTTTTTTTACTTTACAATACTGTATTGGTTTTGCCATACATCAACATGAATCTGCCACAGGTATACACCTATTTGTTTCCAAGGCAAACTATTCAATATCACAGTAATCCAAGCCTATGCCCCAACCAATAATGCTGAAGTTGAATGGTTCTATGAAGAGCTATAAGACCTTTTAGAACTAACACCCAAAAAAGATGTTCTCTTCATTATAGGGGACTGGAATGCAAAAGTAGGAGGTCTAGAAACACCTGCGGTAACAGGAAAATTTGGCCTTGGAGTACGGAATGAAGCAGGGCAAAGTCTAATAGAGTTTTGCCAAGAGAACTCACTGGTCATAGCAAACACCCTCTTCCAACAACACAAGAGAAGACTATACACATGGACAGCATCAGATGGTCAACAGTGAAATCAGATTCATTATATTCTTTGCAGCCAAAGATGGAGAAGCTTTATACAGTCAGCAAAAACAAGACTGGGAGCTGACTGTGGCTCAGATCATGAACTCCTTATTGCCAAATTCAGACTGAAATTGAAGAAAGTAGGGAAAACCAGTAGACCATTCAAATATGACCTAAATCAAATCCCTTATGATTATACAGTGGAAGTGAGAAATAGATTTAAGGGACTAGAGCTGTTAGAATGCCTGATGAACTATGGACATTGTACAGGAGACAGGGATCAAGACCATCCCCATGGAAAAGAAATGCAGAAAAGCAAAATGGCTGTCTGAGGAGTCCTTACAAATAGCTTTAAAAAAAGAGAGGTGAAAAGCAAAGGAGAAAAGCAAAGTAATAAGCATCTGATGCAGAGTTTCAAAGAATAGCAAGGAGAGATAAGAAAGCCATTCTCAGTGATCAATGCAAAGATAGAGGAAAAGAACAGAATGGGAAAGACTAGAGATCTCTTCAAGAAAATTAGAGATACCAAGGGAACATTTCATGCAAAGATGGGCTCGATAAAGGACAGAAATGGTATGGACCTAACAGAAGCAGAAGATATTAGAAGAGGCGGCAGGAATACACAGAAGAACTGTACAAAAAAGATCTTCATGACCAGATAATCACAATGGTATGATCACTCATCTAGAGCCAGACATCCTAGAATGTGAAGTCAAGTGGGCCTTAGAAAGCATCACTATGAACAAAGCTAGTGGAGGTGATGGAATTCCAGTTGCGCGATTTCTAATCCTGAAAGATGATGCTGTGAAAGTGATGCACTCAATATGCCAGCAAATTTGGAAAACTCAGCACTGGCCACAGGACTGGAAAGTGTCAGTTTTCATTCCAATCCCAAAGAAAGGTGATGCCAAAGAATGCTCAAACTACTGTAAAATTGCACTCATCTCACACACTAGCAAAGTAATGCTCAAAATTCTCCAAGTCAGGCTTCAGCAATACATGAACCATGAACTTCCAGATGTTCAAGCTGGTTTTAGAAAAGGCAGAGGAACCAGAGATCAAGTTGCCAATATCTGCTGGATCATCAAAAAAGCAAGAGAGTTCCAGAAAAACATCTATTTCTGCTTTATTGACTATGCCAAAGTCTTTGACTGTGTGGATCACAATAAACTGTGGAAAATTCTGAAAGAGATGGAAATCCCAGACCATCTGACCTGCCCCTTGAGAAACCTATATGCAGGTCAGGAAGCAACAGTTAGAACTGGACATGGAACAACAGACTGCTTCCAAATAGGAAAAGGAGTCCGTCAAGGCTGTATATTGTCACCCTGCTTATTTAACTTATATGCAGAGTACATCATGAGAAATGCTGGACTGGAAGAAGCACAAGCTGGAATCAAGATTGCCAGGAGAAATATCAATAACCTCAGATATGCAGATGACACTACCCTTGGGGCAGAAAGTGAAGAGGAACTAAAAAGCTTCTTGATGAAAGTGAAAGAGGAGAGTGAAAAAGTTGGCTTAAAGCTCAACATTCAGAAAACGAAGATCATGGCATCTGGTCCCATCACTTCATGGCAAATAGATGGGGAAACAGTGGAAAGAGTGTCAGACTTTATTTTTTTGGGCTCCAAAATCACTGCAGATAGTGACTGCAGCCATTAAATTAAAAGATGCTTACTCTTTGGAAGAAAAGTTATGACCAACCTAGATAGCATATTCAAAAGCAGAGATATTACTTTGCCAACAAAGGTCTGTCTAGTCAAGGCTATGGTTTTTCCAGTGGTCATGTATGGATGTGAGAGTTGGACTGTGAAGAAAGCTGAGCACTGAAGAATTGATGCTTTTGAACTGTGGTGTTGGAGAAGACTCTTGAGAGTCCCTTGGACTGCAAGGAGATCCAACCAGTCCATCCTAACGGAGATCAGTCCTGGGTGTTCTTTGGGAGGACTGATGCTGAAGCTGAAACTCCAATACTTCGGCCACCTCATGCGAAGAGTTGACTTATTGGAAAAGAGTCTGATCCTGGGAGGGATTGGGGGCAGGAGGAGAAGGGGACAACAGAGGATGAGATGGCTGGATGGCATCACCGACTTGATGATGAGTTTGGTATACTCCAGGAGCTGGTGACAGACAGGGAGGCCTGGCGTGCTGCATACCATGGGGTTGCAAAGAGTCGGACATGACTGAGGGACTAAATTCAACTGAACACAAAGCATTAGAGCTGTCTCTGGCACCAGTGGTACCTGCCATTGTGACACTTATAGAAGACAGCATTCAAGATAAAGAATCTTGGTACACTTCAGCTGACCTCACCGATGCCCTTCTCAGCATCTCTCTCCACTGGATGATAGGATTAGTCTGATGTATGCAGTATGGGTTATAGTGCACATCAAGATCTTCCCATGAGACTCTCTAAATTCTCTATCTGTAATCAATGCATAGGTTAAGACCTGGGAAGAGTCCTGCTCCTGGAGGGAGTGCTAGCCTTCCACTCTTTCAATGAAATCATCCTAGTGGGCTCAGACAAGGGCACTACTCCAAAAGAACAGGATGCTCTATTTGCTTACAAGTAGGATGCAGTTAGGCCATTATTAACAAGGTACAAGGACTCAAAACTGAAGTAAAATTCCTGAGCATGATTTGTAAGGGGCATTGTCCAGAGAAAATGACTGTCATGCTTTTGACCCTCTCTGCCTCTGAAATAAAAATCTTCAGAGTAACCAGTGGGACTACACAGACATAGCCTCACTCTCACAGGATCACCTAGTATCCATCAGGTTCCCACAAAGACCAGTGTTTGCTTGGGGCCTTGATGGCTAGGACCTGCTGGAAGCCCTTCAGCTGACTGCCCTATGTGCCCTTTTAGTGAAGCCCTCTGATTTCCAAGCACTGTTTCAGTTAGAGACCTTAGTAACATCTCTCTTTGCCTATGGCAATCTATGGCCACTACCACACACCAAAGTCATTCACTGAGCTTTGAGTCCATAATCTGCCAGAGCTGGCTAAAAAGTACATATTCTTAATGAGGTCTATTATTGGTGTTGGTGAATAATAAGAGCATGACCTTGGTCATGTAATAATCCTAGGATAAGAACTTGCAACTAAAACATATAATACATTTGCTTTTGTTCTATAATTTTGTCAGGGTTAACATATTTTATGTCAAAGTTTTAAATATCTACAAAATATTTGTTCAAACACATATTTATGAACCAAATAAAGCTCTTCTGACATATTTAACTTAAAACTATATAAAATTATTGCTAATTATCATACTTACTCTTGAGTCTTTCTCCTATGGAAGTTCTTTGTTTCTTTACTTGTGCTTGTTTTTTTAACTCTGAATCTTCATGTTCAAGTATAAGATTTCCACGTGGCACTTTATCAGGAGCTAAATAAGGAGATAAATTAAGTCTCTTAATAGGAAAAATTACGACTGCAAAAATTCTAAATTTTAAACTCAGAAACATTTTCTCTCATTTGCATCAAGTCCTAAGTAAATTATCATAACACTAGATCTGATATGAAAATTTACAGAATATTTTTAATGGATATTTATTGAAGCTGTCTCTTTGTTTCATAAATATTCTCAAGTATCAATATGTTTATATTAGATTCTAATGTTCATAAATTATTTATGCTTTAGGATAATATATATGTACAAACCAACCAATGAAAATACTTGTGCATAAGGTTGGTCATTATTGCATTATTTGTAATCACAAGATATTCAAAATCATCTGAGTGTTCAAACAATAGTATAGTACCTTCCACAATATACGTAAATCAAATCATTATGCTGTATATCTTAAATTTATACAATGATATATGTCAAATATATCTCAATAAAATGAAAAAGTAACATAGTGCCCATTATAGTATATGATGATATGTGTATATAAATCATAGTATACATGGTGTACAGGTGATGTGATGTGGTGTAAATATCTGCACTCAGAATGAGACATTCCCCTCCCCTATTATCAATACATCAAATGCTTGCCAGATGTCATGGGAAAAAGACTGGTGGGAACACTGGTAGAGCTCGTGCCCTTTCATGTTTAGACTCCTAATTAATTATTGCAGTAAGTGAATAAAGGCTTTTTACTTTCAGTTTGGTTCATTGTCTTTACAGATCACCTTCACAACTGATAGCTCTCTTCTCAGTGACAAACGGTGGCAAGCAGGGTGGCCCAATTAAGCAAAATGTCTTTCTTGAAAAGTAAAAAGCACGAAGACCCCCCAGGGTTTTGGGGAGATACTAGAGAGGACTGCAAGGCCTGATGGGGAGTACTAGCTTGTCAATTGAAGAGTCTGAAGGTCCAACAATGCACTTTGCTAGCAACAGCTATGAGTCTCAAGAAGTGCTACATTAGGAACTCCTGGGGGCACTCTTGGAGAGGGCTAGCAAATTGTTTATGCAAGCTTCCTGGGCTAGAGGGTTAATGATGGTCCTTCTCTTTAGCCCCAGAATTCCTGCCAAAATGCCTGGTGGAATTAATGATCTAACAGAGGGACTCTGGGATATTTATGGAAGCAATCCCTGGGTACTCCTTGTCCTCTGATGACAGTACTTAAAATTGTCACATCCTCTGCAAGCTCAGTTGCACCCAACGATTGTTGTCAACTTTAATGAGGTCCCCATTCTGGTGGGCTACAGTCCATGGGGTTGTAAAGAGTAGGACACGACTGAGCATCTAGGCATAGCACACAGCACCAGCAACAATGGACAGCCTACAATACAGCAAGTTACTGAGACTCATGATTGAATTAAATGAATACAGAACGCTTTGAGATTGCATTGTCCATGATATAAAGAGACCTCAGAGACTTGGGTTATTCACTTGCATGATGAAGTAGGAATCTTTTTTACCCTATTTTTTTTTTCTTCAACACTTTCCACTTCTAGTCTGGTAATTTTACTAATTCATAAAATTTTCAAGCAAGCAAAGTATGGAATGAACTGATTTCAAGGAGGTAATTTTCTTAAAGTTAGCGAGAACAGTATTACTGTGTGGGTGGACCTGTTTAAGAGTGTCCTGAAAGCAGAAAATTTGATCACGGAGGCTAAGAGGAACATCCACATCCTTCTTCCTCATCTGGGAACTATTTGGGCTCTGACAGCTTTGGCCCAACAGTGACGGGCTCCCTATGACCAAAACACATGTTTAGACCAAGCTTTGAGAGGACAGCATCTCTGCAAACTACACTGGTGGTCCCCAGATTCTACAAGGAGAGAATGACAGTGATAGATAATAAGATTGTTATCAATAACAAGACTCTAGGTTAATTAGTGCCATTCCTGCTGGTTATCTAGCTCAAATAAACCTCCTTGGAAAGTTAGACCCATTTGTCAGTGACATAATCCAGATGTTAACTGACAAATTCCTGGGCAGGCTAAATGTAACTACTGCTAAAATGACAGAGAGAGGTCATCACAGAAAGTGACATTAAAATGGTAACTGGGCACATGTAGGAGGATCTGGTAGGGCTTTTCCAAATAAACCTCTGGGTCTTATTGTTAAACAATGGGAGCACAAAAGAAGAGATCAGTGGGTTCTCCACTTAGAAACTCAAAACTCGTCCTTTCAAGCTCCAGGAGATGGTAAAGGACAGGGAAGCCTGGCATGCTACAGTCCATGGGGTCCTTTAGAGGCCAAATGGCGACCCTTCCTAAGGTCTGCCTGGTGATGATTCCTACAACTAACAGAAGCACTGTTCCTTCTTCTCCCAGGATATTCTAAAATGAATCATAGAGTCCTATGAATTTTTACCTAAACATTTTTGATTTAAAAAAAAAACAAGACTATGAAATGTCCTATGCCCAAAGTGAGGAAATGTGGTCCTGTGAAAGGGTCAAAGTCCAAAGTACAATGGGGAAGAACTCCATATTTTGGACTTTTGGGATAATGATGCACAGCTGACTATGACCCCCAAAATCCCTGCATTGAGAATGAGGAGAAATGGGTAAGGCTCTGATTTCCTGTCGGAAGCCACCACCACCAAGACCCCTACCAAGCTTGACTACAGATATATCATTATTGTGGCACTACTACTGAATGGATTTTTATTAGAGACATATTGTTGATACCCGTATCTGACAGCATCTAATTCAAGCCATAAACAAAATTACTGTAGTTAAGAAAATTTTAGTGGGACATATGGAAGATAGCAAACCTACCAAACTACCAGCTAGAAGTTTTGGCCCTCAAAAAGAGCATTAACAGGCTCAGCAATTAAAAACAAACAAAAACAACAAGAAAACTGCTACTACTGCTGTGCTTAGGAAGCCCAGGTTCATTACCTGAGCTTCCCAGAAGGCCTTGGGTACTTGGAAACTCAATCCTCAGTCACTCAACAGTATAGTACAATGATGTCTGGAAATACCATTACCTGATGACACTGTGACTGTCATAGAGGCTCTTGCCCAAGTTCAAAAAAATAGGTCTGAATCAATTCTTATTGCAAATGCCCTTTTCAGCATCCCTGTCCACAGAGATGATCAGGATCTGTTTGCCTTTTGTGTAATACTTTTCAATACTCCTTTAATGTCCTTCCACAAGGCCATGACCAGGAAATCTCACTCCCATACGGAGGACTAGCCTTCCAAAGAGTAAGGAATGTCTCCTAGTTGGTCAAGACAAGGGTACTACCCAATCAGCACTGGATGCCATTTTGACCCATATGTAGCGACATGTCTAGGATATTACTGGGACAAGAAAGAAGGACCCAAGACTTATGGGAAGTTCCTGACTGGGAAGGGAGGGTAGGACTCTCTCTGGAGGCAATAACTGCCCGAGTTTTAGTGACACTCAGGCTCTCAGCCCTTACAAATACAAAGGATCCCCAATGACTGGTGGGACTGTTCAGACACTGATACTCACACATCTCCCTACATGGCCATCTTGATGACAGCACCCAGCAATCAGGTCATCAAAAAGACCTGTATGCTAACTAGGGCCAGGAGACCCTTTAAATGGCTACACAGGAAAATCTTTTCCTTGACCCCTTGAATCCACTGCCTTTTAAGTTACAGGTCTTTCTGATGCCTATTGGAGGCTGTGGCAAAAGAATAGAGCCACACATCTGAGGTACCCACCCAGCTTATGGACCCCTAATCTCTTATTGGTGGGTGAAAGTTTAGAATCTCTTTGAAAGACTACTGAGCAGTTACTGGGCCTTGGTGGTCACCAAGCAAGAAGTGTTTCTACAATGCAGCCTTATAACAAGACATGTCAGCCAAATGTTAAATAGTTCCAGTTCTCTAATTTTTTATATTATTCACATTTGAAGTGCAAAATTGCTATATGTGCACAAACACACATACATGAACTAAAGAAAAAAGATCAGGTAAGATTAATTTTTAAAAAAATTTAAAGGCATCTATAAGTGTTGTACTTACTACTGTGTTTTCCTTCTCCGGAAGATATCTGTTTCTGTACTTGCATTGGGAGTTTTGACACTGAATCTTGATGCTGAATCACAGGAGTATTGTCAGGCTCATCATCAGGAGCTGCACAAAATAGATTAATTAAATTCCTTCATAGACACATCAATTCAGTTCAGTCACTCAGTCGTGTCTGACTCTTTGCAACCCCATGGACTGCAGCATGCCAGGCCTCCCTGTCTATCACCAACTCCCGGAGTTTACCCAAACTTATCTCCATTGAGTTGGTGATGCCATCCAGCCATCTCATCCTCTGTCATCTCCTTCTCCTCCCGCCTTCAATCTCTCCCAGCGTCAGGGTCTTTCCCAATGAATCAGCTCTTTGCATCAGGTGGCCAAAGTATTGGGGTTTCAGCTTCAACATCAGTCCTTCCAATGAACACTCAGGACTGATCTCCTTTAGGATGGACTGGTTGGACCTCCTTGCAGTCCAAGGGACTCTCAAGAGTCTTCTTCAACATCACAGTTCAAAAGCATCAATTCTTCAGCACTCAGCTTTCTTTGTAGTCCAAATCTCACATCCATACATGACTACTGGAAAAACCATAGGCTTGACTAGATGGACCTTTGTTGGCAAAGTGATGTCTCTGCTTTTTAATATGCTAACTAGGTTGGTCATAACTTTTCTTCCAAGGAGAAAGTGTCTTTTAATTTCATGGCTGCAATCATCATCTGCAGTGATTTTGGAGTCCCCAAAAATAAAGTCTGTCACTGTTTCTCCATCTATTTGACATGAAGTGATGGGATTGGATGCAATGATCTCAGTTTTCTGAATGTTGAACTTTAAGCCAACTTTTTCACTCTCCTCTTTTGCTGGGGTCCTGCCCCAGTGGATCCAGGGAATTCAAAGGGAAGACAGCGTAGGTGAGGAAAAACTTATTTATTTAATTAGAAATATAAAGAGAGATTAGGAAGAAATAGCGTAGTAGGAAAATTTAGTGGACAAAAGAGGCTGAATAACTTGGTTTACGTGGAGAACCAATAAAATTCCAAGACAAGGAACTTGCACCATCTACGTTAGGCCACCAGCATCCTCTTGAATAGCGGGGGGTGCCCCGCCTTGGTCTCCCTCTCTCGTGGATCTTAGAAGCCAGGGCAAGTAAGTAGACATGGCGAGCCTCCACACCCCAGATGGGAATTAAGCCAGAAGATAGAGTAAAGACACGGAGGAAAGCAGTCCAGTGACTGGCCCATCCTCTATTGTCCAGAATGGCCTTTTATACCTTTTTTTGTACATAGAGATCAATGGATAATATAAAATTATGCAGTGTCAGCAGCCCTGACTCTTATCAAGACTAGGCTTTCTCTCTGCATACCTAGTTGTATACATAAGTCTTAGGTGATTTACATCATCTTCTGGCCAGAAGGCCAATTAACATTTTACGGCCCTTTTCTGATAAGGTTTGTCAACCAGATTTATTTGTCTTAAAAATGTTGTTCTTCCCAAAGTCTGGTGCCACTCTCAGAAAGCACTAAATAAAGTTACATTCTTACATAGCAAAGATACAATAGTTTATAACAATGAAAAGGAGTACAGTGATTTATAAAGAGAAAAATAATTAACTCAAAAGTCTAGTGTTGCTAACATTAAAACTACTACATTCCTATTTTTGCATTCCAATTACATTGATTGATATCCTCCCAGGTGCCTAAAAGATAAAGAATATGGAGGCCTGGCAGCAGTCATTGAGTCAACAGTGAAAACCTGTCACCAATATAATTTTTAGCTCTTTAGAAAAGGCTCTGTATCTTTAAGATGCTTTAAGCTTTGTGCCTCTCGAGGTTGCTGGGCTGTAAGCAATTCACAAGCTGCAAAAAGTCCGGGGGAACCTGTCAGGCAAGTTTGAGAGCCATCAAAGGGGTTTGAGCTGATGCAGGAGACTGAAGCCCTCAATTAACTTTTTTCCAGAGAATGTCAGAAGAGTGAAAAGCACAGTAATAAAGCAGGCAGACTCTGGTTTTGGGGGGTAGATGTTCAGGAAAACTTAGGGGGAACCCCTGAAGCCAGATCACACCTTTGTGTTTTGTCGGGCTTCCTTCCTCATGACTTTTGCCATGGGCGGGATTCCTCACACCGGCTCCCGGCACTCTCACTTCCATCAAGAGGTTCTTTAGTTTTTCTTCACTTTCTGCCATAAGGGTGGTGTCATCTGCATATCTGAGGTTATTGATATTTCCTCCCAGCAATCTTGATTCCAGCTTGTGCTGCATCAAGCCCAGCACTTCTCATGATGTACTCTGCATATAAGTTAAATAAGCAGGGAGACAATATACAGCGTTGACGTACTCCTTTTCCTATTTGGAACCAGTCTGTTGTTCCATGTCCAGTTCTAACTGTTGCTTCCTGATCTGCATATAGATTTCTCAACAGGCAGATCAGGTGGTCTGGTATTCCCATCTCTTGGAGTACTTTCCACAGTCTGTTGTGATCCACACAGTCAATGGCTTTGGCATAGTCAATAAAGCAGAAATTGATGTTTTTCTGGAACTCTCTTGCTTTTTCGACGATCCGGTGGATATTGGCAATTTGATATCTGGTTCCTCTGCCTTTTCTAAAACGAGCTTGAACATCTGGAAGTTCACAGTTCACATATTGCTGATGCCTGGCTTGGAGGATTTTGAGCATTACTTTACTAGTGTGTGAGATGAGTGCAATTGTGTGGTAGTTTGAGCATTCTTAGGGATTGCCTTTCTTTGGGATTGGAATGAAAACTGACTTTTTCCTGTCCTGTGGCCACTGCTGAGTTTTCCAAATTTGCTGGTATATTGAATGCAGCACTTTCACAGCATCATCTTTCAGGATTTGAAATAGCTCAACTGGAATTCCATCACCTCCATTAGCTTTGTTCGTAGTGATGCTTTCTAAGGCCCAGTTGACTTCACATTCCAAGATGTCTGGCTCTAGGTGAGTGAGCACACCATTGTGATTATCTGGGTCATGAAGATCTTTTTTGTACAGTGCTTCTGTGTATTCTTGCCACCTCTTCTTAATATCTTCTGCTTCTGTTAGGTCCATACCATTTCTGTCCTTTGTTGATCCCATATTTACATGAAATGTTCCCTTGGTATCTCTAATTTTCTTGACGCGATCTCTAGTCTTTCCCATTCTGTTGTTTTCCTCTTTTTCTTTGCACTGATCACTGAGGAAGGCTTTCTCTCCTTGCCATTCTTTGGAACTCTGCATTCAAATGGGTATATCTTTCCTTTTCTCCTTTGCTTTTGGCTTCTCTTCTTTTCACAGCTATTTTTAAGGCCTCCCTAGACAGCCATTTTGCTTCTTTGCATTTCTTTTTCTTGGGGATGGTCTTGATCCCTGTCTGCTGTACAATATCACGAACCTACGTCCATAGTTCATCAGGCACTCTATCATATCTAGTCCCTTAAATCTATTTTTCACTTCTACTGTATAATCATAAGGGATTTGATTTAGGTCATACTTGAATGGTCTACTGGTTTTCTCTACTTTCTTCAATTTAAGTCTGAATTTGACAATAAGGAGTTCATGATCTGAGCCACAGTCAGCTCCTGGTCTTGTTTTTGCTGACTGTATAGAGCTTCTCCATCTTTGGCTGCAAAGAATATAATGAATCTGATTTTGGTGTTGACCATCTGGTGATGTCCATGTTTAGAGTCTTCTCTTGTATTGTTAGAAGAGGCTGTTTGCTATGACCAGATCTACAATAAAATCTCTTGGTTTCATACTTACAATAAGTATACTGTGAATTTTTCTCTCATTTTGATAAAGTTAAGTAAATTGGGTTTCCCTGGCAGCTCAGCTGGTAAAGAATTCTCCTGCAATGCAGAAGACCCCAGTTTGATTCCTGGGTTGGGAAGTTCCATCGGAGAAGGGATAGGCTACCCACTCAAGTAATCTTGCGCTTCCCTGGTGGCTTAGCTGGTAAAGAATCTGGGTGCAATTTGGGAGAACTGGGTTCAATCCCTAGGTTGGGAAGATCCCCTGGAAAAAGGAATGGCTACCCACTCCAGTATTCTGACCTGGAGACCATGGGGTCACAAAGAGTTGGACACGACTGAGCGACTTTTACTTTCACTTTGGGACTTCGCCAGTGACTCAGTGGAAAAGAATGTGCCTGTGATACAGGAGATGCTGGTTCGATCCCTGGGTGAGGAAGATCCCCCAGAGAAGGAAATGGCACCCTACTCCAGTATTCTTGTCTGGGAAATTCCATGGGTGGAGGAATCTGGCAGGCTACAGTCCATAGGATCGCAGAGTCAGACACAGCTGAAGAGACTGAGCACACATAAGTAAATTACCATAAATAACATGTGACTAGAAATTGTGAGAACATTTTTAATGAATATACTTTAAAGAGGCTGTAACAACATAATATACATACATAGAAACATCCATATATAAAGTCTCTATTTTTCCTAGGTTATTTATACTTTGTGTGTATATCCAGTTGCTTAGCTGTGTTCAACTCTTTGGGACCCCATGGACTGTAGCCTGCCAGGCTCCTCTGTCCATGGAATTTTCAGACAAGGATACTGGAGTAGGTAGCCATTTCCAAATCCAGGAGATCTTCTTGACTCAGAGCTTGAACCTGTGTCTCTTATGTCTTCTGCACTGGCAAGTGGATTATTTACCCCTGCACCTCCTAGGAAGTCCTGTTTATACTTCAGACTAATAAAAATTCTTAGAACTAAAAATACAAATGAGTATGTACATGGTTATTAAATACAACATATTTGTAAGTGAAAAATATTCAAAACCATATACATTTTAAAGCAAAGAAGATTAGTTCAATAAACTAGGGTACATGCTATCCACTATGGAATAATATGAATTATGGTAAATACTGTGGTACAGCTCTACACAGTGCTATAATCTGAGTGAAATGAATCTCTATATACTGATTTAAAGGGATTTCTTAAAGGGATCGTCAGGAATAATGTTAAGTTTTAAAAAAACTAAAAAAAAAGGAAAACTAGTATGGATAAGAAAAAAGAAATGAGAAAAAACAAGGATGGAGAGAAAAAATACAAGAAACACAGGAAACCTATCACAAAACAATGTATATGGTTACCAACAAGATGAGAGGGAAGACTGAGGAAGGAATAATAAGCTTCTAAGCATAACTCTTCATATGCTTTTTAACTTTTGGAAATGGGTTCATGTTCTATGTATTTCAAAACATAATTAAACCAGTGAGGGTAAGAAGATCAAACGTAAAGAGAAGGCAAACTTATGAAATGAAACAATTGAAGGTAAAATAGAAATGGTAACTTATCAATATAGTATTTAATATAAATCCTCACTCTTGGACATGGGATTGAGATGAGAATGGGAAGGAGAATAACAGCAAGTCATGAAATCTTTTTAAAATTTGGTTTGTTTATCAAGTGGTATGTTCAAAGCTATTCTGAAACCATTTGAGAAGCATTACAGGACTGAGCAAATGAGTAATTGTGGTAAACTGTTTCATAACTCTAGCTACATGAGCACTAATGTCCTTCATATGGCCATCAAATTGCTCAGGTATCAGTAATCAGTGCACAGGTCATGACTTTGAAGCACCTGCTCCCACAGAGAGGACTAGTAAGGACTAGACGCCCTGTGGAACCACCAGTGGCTCTTGGCTGAGCCATTAGTATACTCAGTTAATTACCTGGTACCCTAGTGAAACTCCTGGGCATAATCTCTAAGGGGTATGACTCCTCATTCCAGAGGATAGGACTGCCAACTATTCAACTCCAACAAATAAAACAGGCCCAGAAAATGGTGGGACTCTTTGACCACTTGTATTCTCATTTCCCCATGTGGAGCTCTTAATGACTCTGATCTCTGGGGTTACCAGAAAAACTGCTTCCTTTTAGTGAGGACACAGCTAAGGGCCTAAAGGCCCTCCAACAGGGCCTGCAGAACCGATCAGATGCTTGATTTACAGATCTCAGAAATACTGCTTTGGCAAAGGAATCTATGGCAAAATGCTCCTGCCATGCATAGAAGCATCTGTTGGGCTTCTGTATCCATAATTACCTGTAGCTGACTAAAAGGCACTCTACTTTGGAGAGACACTTATTTACCTACTACTGGGCCTTGGGGCATTCATCTTCTCACAAAATAATCTTAAGAACAGAAATTCCAATCAAAATTTAACAATATTTCTGCTTTTTTTTTCTCTAGATATCTCATGGTAGTCACACTTTCATCAAAGTATAACATTTCTATAAAATACATGTTCAAAAATATATAACATGAACCAAAATAAAAACATCTCCTACTGAGCTTAATACAAAATAATTTAAGGCTTTCCATAGTTTTTATACTCACCAGTAAGTCCTTCCCATTCGTGCAAGCTTGGTTTCTTCACTTCAATCTCTGATTTTGACACTGAGTCTTGATGATCAAGAATACGATATCTATCTGGTACTTCATCCTGAGCTGCATAAAGAGAATTTGACCCACTGAATAAAAAAACTTCACAAAAAACTTCATGTTTATGAAGTTATAAGAACATCACCAAATGCCAGGTTGTACAAGAAAACTGTGGGAAGAATGTTAACAAGGGTGCATGGAAGGTATTTTAGCACATCATTAATATTCTTACACTTCTAATATGTTTTATATTAGTCTCTCATTTTCTGAGTTCTCCAAATATTTTCAGGTAATACATATTGAAACACCAAAAAATGAAAATATACATGTACAAATTATTCATTAACAGCTAAATAGTCAAAACCACTTAAATATAAAAGCATAGGAGACTGGTAGGCTAATGTAATGCCTGTAAACTAAGAAAATACAGACTATGGGATATAATGTGGCACACACAGCTGTACAAACAGGTATAAAAGGAATGAAGAAGACCCAACAAACTGACTCAGAAGCATTTCTAGGATTTAACTCTTAACGGGCAAGAAACAACCTCACAGAGAATACATAGTATGCTACAGGCAGGCAAGCAGGAAGGCAGGAGGAAGGAAGAGATGAAGAAAAGGAACTTGAAAAAAGTGATAAAGGTATTCATCTTTTAAAAAGGAAATATAGGAAATAAAAATCAAAAACTAATACAGTGGGTCAATTAGTCGCTGCAGACATGGCTGACTGAGTTGTGCCCAGTGACTGCTGTTTGCTCTCAGCTTATGTCTGACACTGATGGATACTCCATGATATACTGAGGTTTTGAGAATCATGTCTAAAGAAAAAAATCCAGGTTTCTCAGTTCCACTTGACCAGCAATCAGAGGAGACTATATAGACTCCACTGTAGAGGAGCTACTCTTGTTAACTTAGTGTGGGACACCGGCACCTTGCTGGTTGTGTCTCAACAGAACCCCTGGTTCTGAGTTCCCTGACAGGGGCCACTGTGTCCAAGGAGGACAAGGGAGGGGATGCGGAAGAAAAGACACAAACACCTGAGACAATCTCCTTCCTCTCCTGGCTGACACTTAGTTTCTGAAAACTTCTGTCCAGGCATGGCGAACTCCCTACCACTGGAAACACTGTCTAGTTACCCAGAAATGGAGGCTCAAGAAAGGGATGGATGGACTCTCCACCACTCATCTTGTGCCAGAAAGTGAACCATGGAGGCCAAAACAGCCTCACAAGGATCAAAACAGTGATGATACTTAATACTAATAATGATGATACTTAGTACTAATAATGTGCTCCCTCTGCTCTCCCCCACTGGCAGTGATCCTAAGATGAATTCCACAGCTCTGCCTATTTTTACCTAGAATACTTGACTTTTCAAAATAAACATGATTAGGGATGAGACCATCATCCTTATATCCCCAGTGGAATCTGATGATGCATGCCAACTCAGAGTTCAAAGTGGCAGTGGGGAAAGATTGCATACCTTAGGCCATTTGGCTTCTACTTTACCAATGACTGTTATCTCCACAACTCTACACCAGGATTAGAGGAACACAGTAATGCTTTTTGACCCTTACTTACACCTGACCATAGTGCGGGTTTCTTTGGACATTATAAACCTCTATTTCATAGCTCCCACTACTGAATACATCATTAGCGCAGATGTATTTTCTATGTGAACTCCAACTCACATCAACCCCAAGCCGTGATGAGCACTGCTGCACTCAGGATCATTTCAGTGGGGCACATGGAAGACTGCAAACCTACCAGACTCCCAGTGCCTACAGACTTCTATTCAGAACAACTATTAAGAAGAGAAAGAGGAATGTCTGTCCTGTTTGATGAGTTTAAGTGAACCAAACATCTCTGTGAGATTCTCTCTCCATTCAGTAACTAAGTAAACCTATACAATTGGCCTTGCATGCATGGACTGGACTACAGAACCACTTACTACAGCGTAACGCTATGGTACAGATCAGGACAGTGGCCTTAACTGACATTGCAACTGCCATAGAGGCTCTTGCTCAAGCTAAGGGAAACAGGTATGAAGGAATTCATATTGTAAATGCCCATTTAGGCATCCCTGTCCACACAGATGATCAGGATCTGTCTGCCTTTTCCGTAATACATTTCAATACTCCTTTAATGTCCTTCCACAAGGCCATGAGCTGCAAGTCGCATTCCCAGATGGAGCACTAGCCTTTCACCTGTAATAAAGAATGTCTCCTACTTGGTCCAGGCAAGGGTACTACCCAACCAGGACTGGATGCCATTTTGATCCACATGTAGCAACGTGTCTAGGACATTACTATGGACAAGGCAAAAGGACCCATGACTCAGGAAATTCCCGGGAATAAACTGGGAAGCAACAGTGGGTATCTCTTCAGAGGCAATAATTGCTAAGTTTTAGTCATGCTCAGGCTCTCAGCCCCAACAATACAAAAGATGCCCAGTGACTGGTGGGACTGGAGACACTGGTACTCACGCATCCCCCTACATGGCCATCCTGATGACACCACCCAGGAATCAGATTACCAAAAAGACCTGTGTGCTGAGTGGGGTCTGATTATAGGAGGCCCTGGAGGTCCTCCAACTGGCTACACAGGAAACCCTCTTGCTTGCCCTCCTGAATCCAATGCCTTGTTAAGTTATAGGTCTCATCAACCTTTCTGATGCCTATTGGACCCTGTGGCAAAATAACATAGCCACACATCAGAGGTGCCCACCTGGCTTTTGGACCCCAATCTCCTACTGCTTACTAAAAGTGTAGAATCCATTGGAAGAACTACTAAGTAGTTACCGGGCCTTGGTGGACACTGAGTGCAAAGTCTTTCTACAGTGGAGTCTTATAAAAATAAAGAAAGAAAGTGAAAGTGAAGTTGCTTAGTTGTGTCTGACTCTTTGCGACCCCATGGACTGTAGCCTATCAGGTTCCTCTGTCCAAGGGATTTTCCAGGCAAGAATACTGGAGTGGGTTGCCATTTCCTTCTCCAGGAGATCTTCCCAACCCAGGGATTGAACCTGGGTCTCCTGCATTGTAGACAGACGCCTTACTGAATACCAACCAAATGGTAAATGGTTCCTGTTCTCTAGTTGTTTTATATTGTTCATGTGCATGCATGTTAAGTCGCTTCAGTCATGTCTGACTCTTTGTGAACCCATGGACTGTAGCCACCAGGCTCCTCTGTCCACAGGATTTCCCAGGCCAGAATACTGGAGTGGGTTTCCATTTCTTACTCTAAGCGATCTTCCCGATCCAGGGATTGAACCCAGGTCTCTCCTGCATTAGCAGGTTGATTCTTTCCCACTAGCGCTACCTGGCTATTATTCACATTTAGATCACTGTCCTTGTAGCCCACCTGTAATCAGTCTGCCTGCAATGCAGGAGACCTGGATTCAATCCCTGGACTGGGAAGATCCCCTGGAGAAGGGAAAGGCTATCCACTCCAGGATTCTGGCCTGGATAATTATTTGAATTGTATAGTCCCTGGGGTTGCAAAGAGTTGGACTTGACTGAGAGACTTTTACATTCACATTTAGATCAAAGTGACACTATGAATTTTATGCTTAAACCAGGTGGCACAGTGGTAAAGAATCTGCCTGCCAGTGCAGGAGGCATAAAAGATGTGGGCTTAATCCTTGGGCTGGAAAGATCCCCAGGAGTAGGAAATGGCTACCTACTCCACTATTCCTGCCTGGAGAATTTCATGGGCAGAGGAGCCTGGCAGTTGGGCTATAGTCCGTGGGGACTGAGCACACACTTAAGCACAAGCAAGCATATGCTGAAACACACATTCTTGACTAAACAGAAAAATCTAATGAGATTAATTTTTTAAATTTAAAGGCATCTATAACTGTTGTACTTATTACTGTGCTTTCCTCCTCTGGGAGTTATCTGTTTCTGTACTTGCACTGGGAGTTTTGACACTGAATCTTGATGCTGAAGCACGGGAGTATGGTCAGGCACATCATTATCAGAAGCTACACAGAAGAGGGCAAAGACTAATAAAGTTTTGCCAAGAAAATGCACTGGTCATAGCAAACACCCTCTTCCAACAACACAAGAGAAGACTCTACACATGGACATCACCAGATGGTCAACACTAAAATCAGACTGATTATATTCTTTGCAGCCAAAGATGGAGAAGCTCTATACAGTCAACAAAAACAAGACCAGGAGCTGACTGTGGCTCAGATCATGAACTCCTTATTACCAAATTCAGACTTAAGTTGAAGAAAGTAGGGAAAACTGCTGGACCATTCAAATATGACCTAAATCAAATCCCTTATGATTATACAGTGGAAGTGAGAAATAGATTTAAGGGCCTAGATCTGATAGACAGAATGCCTGATGAACTATGGAATGAGGTTCGTGACATTGTACAGGAGACAGGGATCAAGACCATCCCCATGGAAAAGAAATGCAGAGTGTGAAAAAGATGGCGAAGGAATAGGACGGGAAGACCACTTTCTCCCTCACAAATTCCTCAAAAGAACATTTCAACGCTGAGCAAACTCCACAAAACAACTTCTGTAGGCTGGCAGAGGACATCAGGCAACCAGAAAAGCAGACCATTGTCTTCAAAAACAGGTAGGAAAAAATATAAAAGACGAAAAAGGAGACAAAGGAGGTGGGGAGGGAGCTCGGTCCAGGGAAGGGGAGCCCGTCCCGGGAAGGGAATTTTAAGAAGAGAGGTTTCCAAACACCAGAAAACACTCTCCCTGCCGAGTCTGTGGTGAGCCTTGGAAACACAGAGGGCAACATAACAGGAAGGGAAAAATAAATAAATAATTAAAACCAACAGATTACAAGCCCACCAGTAACTCCCCCAGCGGAAAAGCAGCACAGACGCCTGCATCCGCCACAAGCTAGTGGGGGCAGGGCAGGGAAGCGCGGGAGGCGCAGGCTGCATTGCTTTGTAAGAATCAGGCAGGAACGCCCCACGCGCAACCAGAACATCTAACTTGGGCTAGCAAACCAGACTGTGGGATAGCTACCACGCGAAAAGCTCGAACGTAAGACACCACCAGGACCGAGCACAGAACAAAGGACGGAGCAGAAAAAGCCAGCTGCAGACCATCCCCCTGCTGGGGACAGGCAGCCAGAGCCGTAAGGACTGGAAAGGGGCAATTGCAGACCCGGAGAGACTTTACTTAGCTAACTGCAAGCAGGCTTCTTTGCTAAGACTTCTGGGGGTGCTGGACAGTCACCATCTGCCTCACAAGGGGCGCCAGCAGTCCACCCAGAAAACTGAGCAGCAGAGGCAGAAAAGGCGACAAGTCGCAGCGATCACGCTCACCAAACTCCTGAGCTACTCGGACCTGGGAAGGGCACAAAGCGCAGTCCCAACCAAATCTGTGCCTCTGAGGGCTACCTGAGCGCCGAGCCTGAGCGGCTTAGACCGGGGAAGTGCACGCAGCCTAGGACTGGCCTCAGATGGTTCCCGGCTGAGCATCATAGAGCCGGAGTGGTTTGTGCGCCGCAAGAAGGGACAGGTCAAGCGGGGCTGAGGCACTGTGTGCACACGACAGTGCTATTTGTTTGCAGCATCTCCCCCTCCCCACAGCGCGACTGAACTAGTGAGCCTAAAAAACCAGCAAACAGAAGAAGTTAAACAGAGGGAACTGCCTTGGAAGTGATCCCACACGGCCCACAACATCAGAGAAGGGCCAGAAATATTTTACTATTTTTAAAATCATTCCTTTTTTTTTCTTTTTTTTCTAACTTTTTAAAAATTGTTAAGTCTTCTATTTCTCCTCTAATTTTTATTTTTATAACCTACTATTACTATTAAAAAAAAAAAGACTCCTTTTTTTTTTTTTTTAAGGCAAACACCATATATAGTCTTTGGGTGGTTGTTGGTGGTTTTTTTTTTTTTTTTTAATAATTCTTGTTTTTTTTTCTTTCTCTCTTTTTTTTTTCTTTCTTCCTTTTTCCTTCTGCTTCTTTTCTTTAATATTGTATTTTTGAAAATCCAACCTCTACTCTAGATTTTTAATCTTTGCTTTCAGGTTTTTGTTGTCAATTTTGTACATTGAAAAACCCAAAATTCACTACCCAAGTTTACCTGAGAGCAAGATTACTGGCTTGACCACTCTCTCCTCCTTTGGACTCTCCTTTTTCTCCACCAGGTGGCCTCTGTCTCTTTTCTCCCCCATCTCTTCTCTATCCAACTCTGTGAATCTCTGTGTGTTCCAGACGGTGGAGAACACCTAAGCAACTGGTTACTGGCAGGATTTGTCTCTCTCCTCATTCCTCTCTCTTATCCTCCTGGCCACCTCTACTTCCTCCCTCTCCTCTTTCCCGTATAACTCCGTAAATACCTCTGAGCGGTCCAGACTATAGAGCGCACATAAGGAAGTGACTACTGGCTAGCTTGCTCTCTCCTCTTTTGATCTCACCGCATCTCATTCCAGTCACCTCTAACTACCCCTTCCATCTTCTCTTCTCCTTGTAACTCATTGAACCTCTCTGAGTGTCCCTCAATGTGGAGAAACTTTTCATCTTTAACCTAGATGTTTTATCATCTGTGCTGTATAGATGGAGAAGTCTAGAGGCTACTGTAAAAATAAAACTGAAAACCAGAAGCAGGAGGCTTAAGTCCAAAGCCTGAAAACATTAGAGAACTCTTGAATTCAGGGAACATTAAGCAATAGGAGCTCATCAAATGCCTCCATACCTACACTGAAACCAAGCTCCACCCAAGGGCCAACAAGTTCCAAAACAAGACATACCACGCAAATTCTCCAGCAACACAGAACACTCCCCTGAGCTTCAATATACAGGCAGCTCAAAGTTATTCCAAAACCTTTGATGTCTCATAACCCATTACTGGTCACTCCATTGCACTCCAGAGAGAAGAAACCCAGCTCCACCCACCAGAACTCCAACACAAGCCTCCCTAACCAGGAAACCTTGACAAGCCACTGATAGAACCCCACCCACAGTGAGGAAGCTCCATAATAAAGAGATCTCCACAAATTACCAGAATATAAAAAGGCCACCCTAAACGCAGCAATATAACCAAGATGAAGAGACAGAGAAATACTCAGCAGGTAAAGGAACAGGAGAGTTGCCCACCAAACCAAACAAAAGAGGAAGAGGTAGGGAATCTACCTGAGAAAGAATTCTGAATATTGATAGTGAAAATGATCCAAAATCTTGAAATCAAACTGGAATCACAGATAAATAGCCTAGAGACAATGATTGAGAAGATGCAAGAAAGGTTTAACAAAGACCTAGAAGAAATTAAAAAGATGCAATATATAATGAATAACGCAATAAATGAGATCAGAAACACTCTGGAGGCAACAAATAATAGAATAACGGAGGCAGAAGATAGGATTAGTGAGATAGAAGATAGAATGGTAGAAATAAATGAATCAGAGAGGAAACATGAAAAACGAATTAAAAGAAATGAGGACAATCTCAGAGACCTCCAGGACAATATGAAACGCTCCAACATTCGAATTATAGGAGTCCCAGAAGAAGAAGACAAAAAGAAAGACCATGAGAAAATCCTTGAGGAGATAATAGTTGAAAACTTCCCTAAAATGGGGAAGGAAATAATCACCCAAGTCCAAGAAACACAGAGAGTTCCAAATAGGATAAACCCAAGGCGAAACACCCCAAGACACATATTAATCAAATTAACAAAGATCAAACACAAAGAACAAATATTAAAAGCAGCAAGGGAAAAACAACAAATAACACACAAGGGGATTCCCATAAGGATAACAGCTGATCTTTCAATAGAAACTCTTCAGGCCAGGAGGGAATGGCAAGACATACTTAAAGTGATGAAAGACAATAACCTACAGCCCAGATTACTGTACCCAGCAAGGATCTCATTGAAATGTGAAGGAGAAATCAAAAGCTTTACAGACAAGCAAAAGCTGAGAGAATTCAGCACCACCAAACCAGCTCTCCAACAAATTCTAAAGGATATTCTCTAGACAGGAAACACAAAAAGGGTGTATAAACCTGAACCCAAAACAATAAAGTAAATGGTAATGGGATCATACTTATCAGTAATTACCTTAAACGTAAATGGGTTGAATGTCCCAACCAAAAGGCAAAGACTGGCCGAATGGATACAAAAACAAGACCCCTCTATATGCTGCTTACAAGAGACCCACCTCAAAAGAAGGGACACATAAAGACTGAAAGTGAAGGGCTGGAAAAAGATATACCACGCGAATAGAGACCAAAAGAAAGCAGGAGTGGCAATACTCATATCCGATAAAATAGACTTTAAAACAAAGGCTGTGAAAAGAGACAAAGAAGGCCACCACATAATGATCAAAGGATCAATCCAAGAAGAAGATATAACAATTATAAATATATATGCACCCCATATAGGAGCACCGCAATATGTAAGACAAATGCTAACAAGTATGAAAGGGGAAATCAACAATAACACAATAATAGTGGGAGACTTTAATACCCCACTCACACCTATGGACAGATCAACTAAACAGAAAATTAACAAAGAAACGCAAACTTTAAATGATACATTAGACCAGTTAGACCTAATTGATATCTATAGGACATTTCACCCCAAAACAATGAATTTCACCTTTTTTTCAAGTGCTCATGGAAACTTCTCCAGGATACATCACATCCTGGGCCATAAATCTAAACTTGATAAATTCAAAAAATCAAAATCATTCCAAGCATCTTTTCTGACCCTAATGCATTAAGATTAGATCTCAATTACAGGAGAAAAACTATTAAAAATTCCAACATATGGAGGTTGAACAACACATTTCTGAATAATCAACAAATCACAGAAGAAATCAAAAAAGAAATCAAAATATGCATAGAAACGAATGAAAATGAAAACACAACAACCCAAAACCTGTGGGACACTATAAAAGCAGTGCTAAGAGGAAAGTTCATAGCAATACAGGCATACCTCAAGAAACAAGAAAAAAGTCAAATAAATAACCTAACTCTACAACTAAAGCAACTAGAAAAGGAAGAATTGGAGAACCCCAGAGTTAGTAGAAGGAAAGAAATCTTAAAAATTAGGGCAGAAATATATGCAAAATAAACAAAAGAGACCATAGCAAAAATCAACAAAGCCAAAAGCCGGTTCTTTGAAAGGATAAATAAAATTGACAAACCATTAGCCAGACTCATCAAGAAGCAAAGAGAGAAAAATCAAATCAATAAAATTAGAAATGAAAATGGAGAGATCACAACAGACAACACAGAAATACAAAGGATCATAAGAGACTACTATCAGCAGTTATATGCCAATAAAATGGACAACGTGGAAGAAATGGAAAAATTCTTAGAAAAGTACAATTTTCCAAAACTGAACCAGGAAGAAATAGAAAATCTTAACAGACCCATCAGAAGCACAGAAACTGAAACTGTAATCAGAAATCTTCCAGCAAACAAAAGCCCAGGGCCAGACAGCTTCACAGCTGAATTCTACCAAACATTTCGAGAAGAGCTAACACCTATCCTCCTCAAACTCTTCCAGAAAATTGCAGAGGAAGGTAAACTTCCAAACTCATTCTATGAGGCCACCATCACCCTAATACCAAAACCTGACAAAGATGCCACAAAAAAGAAAACTACAGGCCAATATCACTGATGAACATAGATGCAAAAATCCTCAACAAAATTCTAGCAATCAGAATCCAACAACACATTAAAAAGATCATACACCATGACCAAGTGGGCTTTATCGCAGGGATGCAAGGATTCTTCAATATCCGCAAATCAATCAGTGTAATTCACCACATTAACAAATTGAAAAATAAAAACCAGATGATTATCTCAATAGATGCAGAGAAGGCCTTTGACAAAATTCAACATTGATTTATAATAAAAACTCTCCAGAAAGCAGGAATAGAAGGAACATACCTCAACATAATAAAAGCTGTATCTGACAAACCCACAGCAAACATTATCCTCAATGGTGAAAAATTGAAAGCATTTCCCCTAAAGTCAGGAACAAGACAAGGGTGCCCATTTTCACCGATACTATTCAACATAGTTTTTGAAGTTTTGGCCGCAGCAATCAGAGCAGAAAAAGAAATAAAAGGAACCCAGATTGGAAAAGAAGAAGTAAAACTCTCACTGTTCGCAGATGACATGATCTTGTACATAGAAAACCCTAAAGACTCCACCAGAAAATTACTAGAGCTAATCAATGAATATAGTAAAGTTGCAGGATATAAAATCAACACACAGAAATCCCTTGCATTCCTATACACTAATAATGAGAAAGTAGAAAAAGAAATTAAGGAAACAATTCCATTCACCATTGCAACGAAAAGAATAAAATACTTAGGAATATATCTACCTAAAGAAACTAAAGACCTATATATAGAAAACTATAAAACACTGATGAAAGAAATCAAAGAGGACACTAATAGATGGAGAAATATACCGTGTTCATGGATCAGAAGAATCAATATAGTGAAAATGAGTATACTACCCAAAGCAATTTACAAATTCAATGCAATCCCTATCAAGCTACCAGCCATATTTTTCACAAAACTAGAACAAATCATTTCAAGATTTGTATGGAAATACAAAAAACCTCGAATAGCCAAAGCAATCTTGAGAAAGAAGAATGGAACTGGAGGAATCAACTTGCCTGACTTCAGGCTCTACTACAAAGCCACAGTCATCAAGACAGTATGGTACTGGCACAAAGACAGACATATAGATCAATGGAACAAAATAGAAAGCCCAGAGATAATCCACACACATATGGACAACTTATCTTTGACAAAGGAGGCAAGAATATACAATGGAGTAAAGACAATCTCTTTAACAAGTGGTGCTGGGAAAACTGGTCAACCACTTGTAAAAGAATGAAACTAGATCACTTTCTAACACCACACACAAAAATAAACTCAAAATGGATTAAAGATCTAAATGTAAGACCAGAAACTATAAAACTCCTAGAGGAGAACATAGGCAAAACACTCTCAGACATAAATCACAGCAGGATCCTCTATGATCCACCTCCCAGAATTCTGGAAATAAAAGCAAAAATAAACAAATGGGATCTAATTAAAATTAAAAGCTTCTGCACAACAAAGGAAACTATAAGCAAGGTGAAAAGACAGCCTTCTGAATGGGAGAAAATAATAGCAAATGAAGCAACTGACAAACAACTAATCTCAAAAATATACAAGCCACTTATGCAGCTCAATTCCAGGAAAATAAATGACCCAATCAAAAAATGGGCCAAAGAACTAAATAGACATTTCTCCAAAGAAGACATATGGATGGCTAACAAACACATGAAAAGATGCTCAACATCACCCATTATTAGAGAAATGCAAATCAAAACCACTATGAGGTACCACTTCACACCAGTCAGAATGGCTGCGATCCAAAAATCTACAAGCAATAAATGCTGGAGAGGGTGTGGAGAAAAGGGAACCCTCCTACACTGTTGGTGGGAATGCAAACTAGTACAGCCACTATGGAGAACAGTGTGGAGATTCCTTAAAAAATTGCAAATAGAACTACCTTATGACCCAGTAATCCCACTGCTGGGCATACACACCAAGGAAACCAGAATGGAAAGAGACACATGTACCCCAATGTTCATCGCAGCACTGTTTATAATAGTCAGGACATGGAAACAACCTAGATGTCCATCAGCAGATGAATGGATAAGAAAGCTGTGGTACATATACACAATGGAGTATTACTCAGCCATTAAAAAGAATTCATTTGAATCAGTTCTGATGAGATGGATGAAACTGGAGCCGATTATACAGAGTGAAGTAAGCCAGAAAGAAAAACACCAATACAGTATACTAACACATATATATGGAATTTAGAAAGATGGCAATGACGACCCTGTATGCAAGATAGGAAAAAAGACACAGATGTGTATAACGGACTTTTGGACTCAGAGGGAGAGGGAGAGGGTGGGATGATTTGGGACAATGGCATTGTAACATGTATACTATCATGTAAGAATCAAATCGCCAGTCTATGTCTGACGCAGGATACAGCATGCTTGGGGCTGGTGCATGGGGATGACCCAGGGAGATGTTATGGGCAGGGAGGTGGGAGGGGGTGCATGTTTGGGAATGCATGTACACCCGTGGTGGATTCATGTCAATGTATGGCAAAATCAATACAGTATTGTAAAGTAAAATAAAGTAAAACAATAAGAAAAAAAAAAGAAAAAACAAATGCAAAAAGCAAAATGGCTGTCTGGGGAGGCCTTACAAATAGCTGTGAAAAGAAGAGAGGCAAAAGCAAAAGAGAAAAGGAAAGATATAAGCATCTGAATGCAGAGTTCCAAAGAATAGCAAGGAGAAGAAGGAAAGCCTTCTTCAGCGATCAATGCAAAGAAATCGAGGAAAAGAACAGAATGGGAAAGACTAGAGATCTCTTCAAGAAAATTAGAGATACCAAGGGAAGATTTCATGCAAAGATGGGCTCGATAAAGGACAGAAATGGTCTGGACCTAACAGAAGCAGAAGATATTAAGAAGAGGTGGCAAGAATACACAGAAGAAGTGTACAAAAAAAATCTTCTCGACCCAGATAATCATGATGATGTGATCACTCATCTAGAGCCAGACATGCTGGAATGTGAAGTCAAGTGGGCCTTAGAAAGCATCACTACGAACAAAGCTAGTGGAGGTGATGGAATTCCAGTTGAGCTATTTCAAATCCTGAAAGATGATGCTGTGAAAGTGCTGTACTCAACATGCCAGCAAATTTGGAAAACTCAGCAGTGGCCACAGGACTGGAAAAGGTCAGTTTGCATTCCAATTCCGAAGAAAGGCAATGCCAAAGAATGCTCAAACTACTGCACAAATCTCACGTGCTAGTAAAGTAATGTTCAAAATTCTCCACGCCAGGCTTCAGCAATACATGAACTGTGAACTTCCAGATGCTCAAGCTGATTTTAGAAAAGGCAGAGGAACCAGAGATCAAATTGCCAATATCTGCTGGATCATGGAAAAAGCAAGAGAGTTCCAGAAAAACATCTATTTCTGCTTTATTGACTATGCCAAAGTCTTCGACTGTGTAGATCACAATAAACTGTGGAAAATTCTGAGAGAGATGGGAATACAGACCACCTGACCTGCCTCTTGAGAAACCTATATGCAGGTCAGGAAGCAACAGTTAGAACTGGACATGGAACAACAGACTGGTTCCAAATAGGAAAAGGAGTATGTCAAGGCTGTATATTGTCACCCTGCTTATTTAACTTATATGCAGAGTACATCATGAGAAATGCTGGGCTGGAAGAAGCACAAGCTGGAATCAAGATTGCCGGGAGAAATATCAATAACCTCAGATATGCAGATGACACCACCCTTATGGCAGAAAGTGAAGAGGAACATAAAAGCCTCTTGATGAAGGTGAAAGAGGAGAGTGAAAAAGTTGGCTTAAAGCTCAACATTCAGAAAATTAAGATCATGGCATCTGGTCCCATCACTTCATGGCAAATAGATGGGGAAACTGTGGAAACAGTGTCAGACTTTTTGTGGGGGGGGGGGCTCCAAAATCACTGCAGATGGTGACTGCAGCCATGAAATTAAAAGACACTTACTCCTTGGAAGAAAAGTTATGACCAACCTAGTTAGCATATTCAAAAGCAGGGACATTACTTTGCCAACAAAGGTCTGTCTAGTCAAGGCTATGGTTTTTCCTGTGGTCATGTATGGATGTGAGAGTTGGATTGTGAAGAAGCCTGAGCACCGAAGAATTGATGCTTTTGAACTGTGGTGTGGGAGAAGACTCTTGAGAGTCCCTTGGACTGCAAGGAGATCCAATCAGTCCAGTCTGAAGGAGATCAACCCTGGGATTTCTTTGGAAGGAATGATGCTAAAGCTGAAACTCCAGTACTTTGGCCACCTCATGCGAAGAGTTGACTCATGGGAAAGTACTCTGTTGCTGGAAGGGATTGGGGGCAGGAGGAGAAGGGGATGACAGAGGATGAGATGACTGGATGGCATCACGGACTCTATGGACGTGAGTCTGAGTGAACTCCGGGAGTTGGTGATGGACAGGGAGGCCTGGCGTGCTGCGATTCATGGGGTTGCAAAGAGTTGGACACGACTGAACGACTGAACTGAACACAAAAGAGATTCCTTAAGTTCCTTCATGGATACACAGATCATACTTGTGAGTGCAAAATATTCGAAAGTGTATAAGATTCTAAAGCAAAGAAGATTAAATAAACCATAAATACACACCATGGTATATATAATGTATGGTAAATAATGTGTAGAAACAGCTGTATCCATGCTATAATCTGAGTGAAACCCATCACTAGATATTGACATGGAGGGATTTCTGGATATAATGTTAACTTAGGAAAAAAACTGAAAAGGGGAAAGCTAGTATGGAAACTTTGGGTAAAGAATAAGAAGAAATGAGAAAAAACAAGGAGAGAGGAAAATAAATAGATAAAACACAGGAAAGCTATCACCAAATGTACATGGATATCTACAAAAGGAGAGGAAGACTGAGGAAAGAAAGATAAACCTCTAAAAGCACTGTTTTATGTACTATTTAACCCTTGAAGAAGACTCAACTCTATATATTTCTAAATATAATTAAACTAATAAGGACAAGAATATGAAATGGAAAGAGAAAGCAAACATAATAAAACAAAACTGCTGTAGGAAAAATAAAAGGAATAACACATGGTTACCGTAATTAATATAAACCCTCACAGCTGGACACGGGACAGGGGTAGGTAGGGGAAAACTGACCATAGTCAAGTCATGAAATCAATTTCAAACTTGGCTGTTGTCCTAGTGGTATGTGCAAAGTTATTCTGAAACAATGTGTAAACCATTACAGGATGGAGCAAATGAATAATCATGCTGATGCTCTTTAGAACTCTAAGTACCTGAGCCCTGGGATCCATAAAATTGTAGGAGCCTTTTGTTTGGGGTTCCTTCAGCTGGGAGACCACCCCTCACCTCAGTCTGCACTGATGTATCTGCCCCTTGGCAGGGGTTCTTCCAATGGTGTGAAAGGGACCACAGTGGAGCTGGTTCCCATGGTGTGAAAGGGAACACAATGGAACTGGATCTACAGACAGACTGTATATCCCTGTCTGATCTACATTGTATACTCTGAGGGTAAGTGAATAATGATTCACTGTAACCTTGAGTTTGGTTATTATCTTAATAGACCTACTCAGAAACTGGCATTTCCTTTCTCTCATTACCAAGTTAGCACAAGGAGCAGTGTGGTCAATGAAGCCCAGTGCTTTTTGGAGGGAACATGGTGGGAAGTACCAGTGAGCATGCACAGCATCATGGGGAGGGAGCTACTACTAGATCACTTGCAAGATACAGAAAGGGGACTTTGCCAATGAGGCAAAAGATCTTCATAAACTACTAGGGGATACCATGCGGCTCTCAAGAGTACCTACTGCACTGTTTGCAAAAGGTCTGATTAAACTGGAGTTGATTTCAGTTCAGTTCAGTTGCTCAGTCGTGTCCGACTCTTTGCGACCTGATGGACTGCAGTACGCCAGGCCTCCCTGTCCATCACCAACTCCTGGAGTTTACTCAAACTCATGTCCTTTGAGTCAGTGATGCCAGCCAACCATCTCATCCTCTGTCATCCCCTTCTCCTCCCACCTTCAATCTTTCCCAGCATCAGGGTCATTTCAAATGAGTCAGCTCTTCGCATTAGGTGGCCAAAGTATTGGGGTTTCAGCTTCAACATCAGTCCTTCCAATGAACATTCAGGACTGATCTCCTTTAGGATGGACTGGCTGGACTTCCTTGCAGTCCAAGGGACTCTCAAGAGTCTTCTCCAACACCACAGTTCAAAAGCATCAGTTCTTCAGCGCTCAGTGTTCTTCACAGTCCAACTCTCACATCCATACATGACTACTGGAAAAGCCATAGCCTTGATTAGAAGGAACTTTGTTGGCAAAGTGATGTCTCTGCTTTTGTGTATGCTAAGTTGGTCGTAACTTTCCTTCCAAGGAGCAAGCATCTTTTAATTTCATGGCTGCAGTCATCATCTACAGTGATTTTGGAGCCCAGAAAAATAAAGTCTGACACTGTTTCTACTGTTTCCCATCTATTTGCCATAAGTGATGGGACCAGATGCCATGATCTTAGTTTTCTGAATGTTGAGCTTTAAGCCAAATTTTTCACTTTCCTCTTTCACTTCCATCAAGGGGCTCTTTAGTTTTTCTTCTCTTCCTGCCATAAGGGTGTTGTCATCTGCATATCTGAGGTTATTGATATTTCTCCTGCCAATCTTGATTCCAGCTTGTGCTTCATCCAGTCCAGCGTTTGTCATCATGTACTCTGCATATAAATTAAATAAGCAGGGTGACAATATACAGCCTTGACATACTCCTTTTCTGATTTGGAACCAGTCTGTTGTTCCATGTCCAATTGCTTCCTGACTTGCATATAAGTTTCTCAAGAGTTGATTTAGTACCATAATACTATGTTGTGATAGTCACTCAGTCCTGTCTGACTCTTTGTGACCCCATGGAGTATAATCCATGGAATTTTCCAGACCAGAATACTGGAGTGGGTAAGCTGTTCTGTTCTCCATGGGATCTTCCAAACCAGGGATTGAACCCAGGTCTACCACATCGCAGGAAGATTCTTTACCAGCTGAGCCACCAAGGAAAAGCCCAAGAATATTGGAGTGGTTAGCCTACCCCTCTTCCAATGGATCTTCCCAAACCAAGGATCGAACCTCCTGCATTGCAAGTGGATTCTTTACCAGCTGAGCTAGTTTTAGGTACACAGCATAGTGATTCACTATTTTTTCAGACTATAATCCATTATAGGTTATTACAAGATAATGGATATAATTCTTTGTGCTCTATAGTATATCCTTGCTGCTTATCTACTTTATACACAGAAGTTTATATCAGTTCATCCCACCACAACTGTCATTCCCATCTTTCGTACTCCTTTTGATAACCACAAGTTAGTGTTCTATATCTGTGAGTTTTGTTTCTACTTTGTAAACACATTCGTTTTTATTATTTTTGAGATTACAGATATAAGTGATATCTACAGTATATGTCCTTTTCTCTCTAATTTGTCTCACTATAAAATACTCTCTGGAATCCATCATGTAACTGCAAATGTCAGTGCTGCACTCCTTTTCATGGCTGAGTAACATTCCATTGTATATCACATCTTAATCCCATCATTTGTGCCTAATTCCTTGCATAAGCTTTTCAGTTCTGAAGGAGAAAAACTCTGTCCTTAGCCTTTGATTCACCTAACAAGATGCTGAATGACTCAGATGAGAGACTCAATACACAGGCTCTGAAAAACTAGAGAAGGAATTTTATAGTTACTGATGGGTCCAGAAACTTTGGAGGCCCTGTGTGCTGAATTGCACCCCTGAATTGCACTGACCACTCTAGCATGCCCTGGAACCAACAGATAGCCTATGAGGCAGTGAGTTGCTGAGATTCACACTTTAATTGAAAAAGAAAGCAGAGTCCTAAGGATTGTTTTCCCTAGCTACTCAGAGAGACTTTGCTGACTAAGGTAGTTTGCCTCTGTGAAAAAGAAGTCATTTTGTTAAACTAGGTGAGGGAGAGGATACATTGTAGGGCTTGTCACTGTAGAACCCATTGTATGATGTGTCAGTCCCTTCTTGCCCAATGAGATAGAAGAAAACTTGGTACTCAACTCCTTGGTTGAGTACACATCTGGCTGCAACAGAAGAGCCCTTACACTGGAATTTCCATTGCCTTGAAAAACACACTTGGATCATCATCTACAGAGGTTCTTAAAGGCACTATGAGCCACACTGCTGATCTCTAAAGTCATGGGTAGAGAAAGGACAGTAAAAATATTTCTGATCCGACTCAGATTTCTATTTTGTTTCCGTCAGGTCAACTTTATAGGTTTTTAAGCTCAATTAAAGCTGCTTATAAGATGATGTCTATTAGTTCACAGCACAATGCAGATCCTGACTGACAAATTTTAAGACATAGGAAAAGAAGCTACAAACAAAACAGTACTAATTGACCACTGAACAGACCTAAAAATGCTAATGGGCACCCACCCCTAGATGATCTGGTTAAAGATTTTCCCAAAGAAATCTCTAGGTCTAGTTCCTAACCAGTGGGGCCTCAAAGAGAATATTAATAGGCGTTTTACCAAAAAGCTCCTAGCTAAGTAGTGGGCCATGGGTCCCAGCACACACTAAAGTCCAAATTGTGATGACACTTGTAACTAATATTGATACAAATGCTCCTCTCTCTGCTCCAAGTGAAACTGACGTGAGTCAGAGAAGCCTCCATTACTTTTATTCAAACCTCCCAGGTTTAACCCATAAGCAACATTAGGCATTGTGTCAATATTCCAACATCATCAGTGGTTATCTGAGCATGTGTGCGAAAGTCAAAACTCAAAGTAGAGAGCGGGGATATTGTATTTCTAGAGTCATTTGGCTGACTGGTGCAGAGGTGATCATGATCTCCAAGACCTTCCATGGCACAAGGGCCCTGTCATGGGTAGAAGCATCCATTGGGCTTCTGTTCCCATAATTACCTGAAGCTGGCTGAAAGGCACACAAATTTCAGAGAGACAATTATTCACCTGCTATTGTCTTTTTGGAATTAGTGATGGACAGGGAGGCCTGGAGTGCTGTGATTCATGGGGTCACAAAGAGTTGGACACTACTGAGCGACTGAACTGAACTGAATTGATTGTCCTTGGGGCACTGATCTGCTGGTCATCACCAAATAATCTTAAGAATAGAATTTTCAACCTAAGGTATCAATATTTCTGCTTTTTTCTCTAAGTAGCTCATGGTATTCACTGTTTAGTCAAAGTGTATTATTTCTATAAAATATACCTCAAAGTTACATAATCATGAAACCAAATAAAAACATCTTCTAATGAGCTTAATTTATAATAATTAAAACTTTTCTATAGCTTTTATTGTTCTTCTGTTTCTAAGTTGTGTCCAACTCTTAGCAACCCCATGGACTGTAGCACACCAGGGTCCTCTGTCCTCCAATATTACCTAGCGTTTGCTCAAACTCCTGCCCATTGAGTTGGTGATGCTATCTAACTATACTTACTAGTAAGTGTTTCCCCTTTGTGAAAACTTGGTTTCTTCATTTGAATCTCTGATTTTGACCTGGAGTCTTGAGGCTCAAACATAGGATTTCCATCTAGTACTTCATCTTGAGCTGCATAGAGAGAAGAATTAAGCCCACTAAATTAAAAAAAAAGAGAGAGATCTATGGAGAAATTCCTCGATTTCAAATTTATAACATGTGAACAGCAGCAGCTGCTGCTGCTACTGCTGCTAAGTCGCTTCAGTCATGTCTGACCCTGTGTGACCCCACAGATGGCAGCCCATGAGGCTTCTCTGTCCCTGGGATTCTCCAGGCAAGAATACTGGAGCAGGTTGTCATGAAGGTACAAGAACATCACTATAATGCGAGATCTTATGTGAAAACTATGAAGAGTCTTAATGAACGTGAGGAAGGTATTTTACCACATCATTAATATTCCTAGACTTCAAATATATTTTATAGTAGGCTCTCATCTTCAGATATTTATTAATGTTTTCACCTAATATATATTGATATCTGTATGCAGGTCAGGAAGCAACAGTTAGAACTGGACATGGAACAACAGACTGGTTCCAAATAGGAAAAGGAGTACATCAAGGCTGTATATTGTCACCCTGCTTGTTTAACTTATATGCAGAGTACATCATGAGAAACGCTGGACTGGAAGAAACACAAGCTGGAATCAAGATTGCCAGGACAAATACCAATAACCTCAGATATGCAGATGACACCACCCTTATGGCAGAAAGTGAGGAGGAGCTAAAAAGCCTCTTGATGAAAGTGAAAGAGGAGAGTGAAAAAGTTGGCTTAAAGCTCAACATCCAGAAAACGAAGATCATGGCATCCGGTCCCATCACTTCATGGGAAATAGATGGGGAAACAATGGAAACAGTGTCACACTTTATTTTTTGGGGCTCCAAAATCACCGCAGATGGTGACTGCAGCCATGAAATTCAAAGACGCTTACTCCTTGGAAGAAAAGTTATGACCAACCTAGATAGCATATTCAGAAGCAGGGACATTACTTTGCCAACTAAGGTCTGTCTAGTCAAGGCTATGGTTTTTCTTGTGGTCATGTATGGATGTGAGAGTTGGACTGTGAAGAAGGCTGAGCGCCGAAGAATTGATGCTTTTGAACTGTGGTGTGGGAGAAGACTCTTGAGAGTCCCTTGGACTGCAAGGAGATCCAACCAGTCCATTCTGAAGGAGATCAACCCTGGGATTTCTTTGGAAGGAATGATGCTGAAGCTGAAACTCCAGTACTTTGGCCACCTCATGTGAAGAGTTGACTCATTGGAAAAGACTCTGATGCTGGGATGGATTGGGGACAGTAGGAGAAAGGGACGACTGAGGATGAGATGGCTGGATAACATCACGGACTTGATGGACGTGAGTCTGAGTGAACTCCGGGAGATGGTGATGAACAGGGAGGCCTGGCGTGCTGATTCATGGGGTCACAAAGAGTTGGACACGACTGAGTGACTGAACTGAACTGAACTGAATATATATTGATAGACCAAACAAAGAAAATACATATGTGCAAGGTAATGCATATAGCATATTTATAATTACAAAAAACTCAAAATCACTTAAACATAAAAGTATAGGAGATTGGTAGCTAGAGTAACACATGTAAACTATGAAAATACAGACTATGGGCTATAAAGTGGCACACAATTGTACAAATACCTGTATAAACAGGTATAAAAGGAATGAAGATCCCAACAAACTGACTTGGAAGCATTTCTAGGAATTAACTCTTAAAGGACCAAAAAAAAGAAAAAACCCTTAAAGAGAGAATACCTAGTGTTCCATCTTAAAAAAAAAAAAAATGAAAGGGAATTTAAAAAAATGACAAAAGATGGTAATCTATAAAAAAGGAAACAAAGGAGGGGGCTTCCCTGGTGGCTCAGTGGTAGAGAACCTGCCTGTGGATGTAGGAGATGTGGTTCGATCCCTGATCTGGGAGGATCCCACATGCCTCGGAGGAACCAAGCCCACACACTACAACTATTAGGCCTGTATTCTAGAGCCCATGTGCTGCAGCTACTGAAACCTGTGTGCCCTACAGCCTATGCTCCTCAACAAGAGAAGCCACCACAACGCGAAGGCCTCACACTGCAACTGGAGGGTAGCCCCGACTTGCCACAACTAGAGAAAAGCCCCCACAGCAGTAAAGACCCAAAACATCCAAAACTAAAATAAAATTATAAAAAAATAAATACAGGAAATATAAACCAAAAACAACTTACACCGTGTGTGTGCTTAGTTGCATCTGATTCTTTGGGATTCCATGGACTACTAGGCTTTTCTGTCCATGGAATTTTCTAAGCAAGGTTAATGGAGTGGGTTTCCATTTCCTACTACAAAGGATCTTCCTGGCCCATGGATACAATGCATGTATCCTGAGTTTCCTGTGTTGGGAGGTGGATTCTTTACCACTGCGCCAGTAGCTCACAAAAGTCACTGCAGACATGGCTGGCTAAGCAATACCTAGTGACTACTATTTGCTGTCAGCCTATCTATGACACTGATGGATACTCCAAGATGTGGTGAATTTCTGACAATCATGTCTAATGAAAGAGAACTCAGGTTTCTCAGCTTCACTTGACCAGCAACAGAGGAGACTATACAGACTCCACTGTGGAGGAGCTACTCTTGTTAATTTAGTGCCGGACACTGACACCTTGTTAGCTGTGTCTCAACAGAACCACTGGTTCTGAGTTCCCTGACAGGGGCCACTGTGTCCAAGGAGGACAAGGGAAGAAGGTGCAGAAAAAAAGAAAAACACCTGAGACAATTTCCTTCTTCTGGCTGACATTTATTTTCTGAAAACTGTCCATTCATGGTGAGCTCCCTGCCACTGGAAACGCTGTCCAGTTACCCAGCAATGGAGGCTCAAAGAAGGGATGGATGGACTCCACCACTCACCTTGTGCCATAAAGTGAACCATGGAGGCCAACACAGCCCCATGAGACTCAAAACATTGATGACATTTATTACTAATAACCAGCTAGTCCCTCTGCTACCCACTGTGACCTTAAGATGAATCTGAGAACTCTATTTTTACCTAGAACACTTGGCTTTTCAAAATAAACAAGATGAGGGATTAGACTAATATCCTTTTGTCCCCAGCAGCATCTGATGATATAAGCCAACTCAGAATTCAAAGTGGCAATGAGGGGAGCCTATCCATTGGGCCATTTGGCTTCTACTTTACCAATAACTGTTATCTCCACAACTCTGATACCATGATGAGAGGATGCCATGAGGAAAAGTAATGCTTTTTGACCCTTAATTAAGCCTGTCCATGGTGCAGGTGACTTTGGGCATTATAAACCTCTATTTCATAGCCCCCACAACTGAATAAATCATTAGTGCAGATGTATTTTCTGTGTGATCTCCAATTCACATCAGCCTCAAGCCATGATGAGCACTGCTGCACTCAGGATCATTTCACTGGGGCACATAGAAGACTGTAAACCTACCAGACTCCCAGTGCCTACAGACGTGTCTCCAGATCAACTACTAATAAGACAAAAAGTAATGCCTGCCCTGTTTGATGAGTTTAAGTGAGCCAAACATCTCTGTGAGATTCCTTTTCCATTCAACAACTAAGACAACCGGTGCATACGGCCTTACCTGCCTACAGACTTAACTATAGGCAGCTTAATGCTGTGGTACAGATCAGGACATTGGCCTGATGTAGTGACACTGTAACTGCCCTAGAGGCTCTTGACCCACCTGAAGGAAATAGGTATGAAGCAATTCATATTACAAATGCCCTTTTCAGCATCCCTGTCTACAAGATGATCGGGTTCACTTTGGCTTTTCTGCAACAGGTTTTACTACACCTTTAATGTTCTTGTCTGAAACGCAGTACTTAGGTACAATCTCAAAAAACGACACAATGATCTTGATTTCTTTCCAAGGCAAACCATTGAACATCACAGTAAACCAAGTCTATGCCCCCAACCCCTAATGCTGAAAAGCTGAATGGTTCTATGAAGACCTACAAGACCTTTTAAGCTAACATCAAAAGAAAGATGTCCTTTTCATCATAGGGAATTGGAATGAAAAAGAAGGAAGTCAAGAGAAATCTGGAGTAACAGCCAAGTTTGACCTTGGAGTACAAAATGAAGCCGGGCAAAGGCTAACAGAGTTTTGCCAAGAGAACCCACTAGTCATAGCAAACACCCTCTTCCAACAACACAGGAGATGATTCTACATATGGATTTCTCTAGATGGTCAATACCAAAATCAGACTGATTATATTCTCTGCAGCCAAAGATGGAAAGGCTCTATACAGTCAGCAAAAACAAGACCTGGAGTTGACTAACTATGGCTCAGATCATGAAATCCTTATTGCAAAATTCAGACTTAAATTGAAGAAAGTAGGGAAAATCACTAGGCCATTCAGATATGATCTAAATCAAATCTCTTATGATTATACAGTGGAAGTGAATTAAGGGATTAAATCTGATAGAAAGACTGCCTGAAGAACTATGGACAGAGATTCATAACATTGTACAGGAGGCAGTGACCAAAACTATGCAAAAAGAAAAAGAAATCAAGAAGGCAAAATGGTTGTCTGAGGAGGAATTATAAAGAGCTGAGAAAAAAAAGATATAAAAGGCAAAGGAGAAAGGGAAAGATATATTCAAACAAATGCAGAGTTCCAGAGAATAGCAAGGAGAGATGAGAAAACCTTCTTAAACAAACAATGCAAAGAAATAGAGGAAAACGATTGAATAGGAAAGACTAGAGATCTCTTCAAGAAAATTGGAGATATCAAAGGAACATCTCATGTAAACATGGGCACAATAAAGGAGAGAAATGGCAAGGACCTAACAGAAGCAGAAGAGATTAAGAAGAGGTGGCAAGAATACACAGAAATGTACAAAAAAGGTCTCAATGACCCAAATAAGCATGACGGTTAGTCACTTACCTAGAATCAGACATCCTGAAATGTGAAGTCAAATGGGCCTTAGGAAGCATTACTATGAGCAAAGCTAGTCGAGTGATGAAATTATGGGTCCATCTAGTCAAAGCTACGGTTTTTCTACTAGTCATGGATGGATGTGAGAATCTGGACCATAAAGAAGGCTGAACTACAAAGAAATTATGCTTTTGAAATGTGGTACTGGAGAAGACTCTTGAGAATCCCTTGGACAACAAGGAGATCAAACCAGTCAATCCTAAAGGAAATCAACCCTGAGTATCATTGCAAGGACTGATGCTGAAGCTGAAGTTCCAATACTCTGGCTACCTGATGTGAAGAGCTGACTCATTGGAAAAGACCCTGATGCTGGGGAAGATTGCGGCAGGAGGAGAAGCGGATATCTAAGAATGTGTTTAATGTGTTGGTTGGATGACATCACTGATTCAATGGACATGCTGCTGCTGCTGCTAAGTCACTTCAGTCGTGTCTGACTTTGTGTGACCCCATAGACAGCAGCCGACTAGGCTCCTCTGTCCTTGGGATTATCCAGGCAAGAATACTGGAGTGGGTTGCCACTTCCTTCTCCAATGCATGAAAGTGAAAAGTGAAAATGAAGTTGCTCAGTCATGTCTGACTCTTCGCGACCCCATGGACTGCAGCCTATCAGGCTCCTCTGTCCATGGGATTTTCCAGGCAAGAGTACTGGAGTGGGTTGCCATTGCCTTCTCTGCAATGGACATGAGTTTCAGCAAACTCTGGGAGACAGTGGAGGACAGGGAAGCCTGGCATGCTGCAGTTCATGGGGTTGCAAAGAGTCAGACACAACTAAGACACTGAACAGATGTCCTTCCAGAAGGTTGAGCAGGAAGTCCAACTCCCAGATGGAGCACCAACCTCCACATACAATCAATGTCTCCTACTTGGTACAGGAAAGGGTACTACCCAACCAGAACCAGATGCCATTTTGACCTGCATGTGGCACTATGTCTAGGACATTATCATGGACAAGGCATAAGATCTGTGACTCATGGGAAATTCCTGGGAATAAACTGGTAAGGAAGAGTAGGTCTCTCTCAGGAGGCAATAATTGCCAAGTTTTAGTCATGCTTAGATTCTCAGTCTCAACAATACAATATAAACGATGCCCAGTGACTGGTGAGACTCACATATGGTAGCAGACACTGGTACTCACACATCCCCCTGCAGGGTCACCTTAATGACAGCACCCAGCGACCAGGTAACCAAAAAGACCTGCATGCTGAGTAGGGCCTGACAACAGAATGCCCTGGAGGCTCTCCAAATGCCTACACAGGCAACATTTTTCCTTTCATTAAATCTGCAGCCTTTTAAGTTACAGGTCTGAGTAATCTTTCTGATGCCTATTAGAGTCTGTGGCAAAAGAACATGGCCACACATCAGAGGTGCCCACCTGATTCTCAGATCCCTAATCTTGTATTTCCTGGCTGAAAGCAGACACCCTTTCAAAGACTGCATACAAGTTTTGGGCTTTGGTGAACATCGAATGCAGAAGTCTCTCCATGAAATAGTCTATTCAGAAGAAATTCCAACCAAATGCTAAATGGTTCTTCCTCTGAAGTTGTTTTATATTATTCAGAGTTAGATTAAAGTGTAAAATTGCTATAAATTAAATGCTCACACATATATTCTTGAACTAAAGAAAAAAGATATGATGAGACTTTTTAAATTTAAAGGCATCTGTAATTTTATGGGCTTCCCAGGTGGCTCAGCAGTAAAGAATCCACTTGCCAATGCAGGAGACACAGATTCAATCACTGGGTTGGGAAGATCCCCTGGAGAAGGAAATGGCAACCCACTCTAGTATTCTTGCCTGGGAAATCCCATGGACAGAGGAGCCTGGTGGGCTACAGTCCATGGGCTCACAAAAAAGCCAGACATGACTTAGGGACTAAAATAGCAATAATAATAATTGTTACACTTACTGATGTGTTTTCCTCCTTTGGAAGTTTTCTGTTCCTGTACTGGAAATTTTGACACTGATTCTTGATGCTGAAGCACAGGAGTTTTGTCTGGAGCATCATCATGAGCTACATAAAAGAAATATATTGAGTTCCTTTACAGAAAAACAGATCTACTAAGAATTTCCTAGATTTCAAATTTGTAACAATATACAACATACTTTCTCATACTTTGAAAAAAGTTTTTATAAGTAAATTACCATAATAGGTTCCATCCCTTCATGGGAAATAGATGGGGAAACAGTGGAAACAGTGTCAGACTTTATTTTTGGGGGGCTCCAAAATCACTGTAGATGGTGATTGCAGCCATGAAATTAAAAGACACTTACTCCTTGGAAGGAAAGTTATGACCAACCTAGATAGCATATTCAAAAGCAGAGATATTACTTTGCTAACAAAGGTCCATCTAGTCAAGGCTATGGTTTTTCCAGTAGTCATGTATGGATGTGAGAGTTGAACTGTGAAGAAAGCTGAGCACTGAAGAATTGGTGCTTTTGAATTGTAGTGTTGGAGAAGACTCTTGCAAGTCCCTCGGACTGCAAAGAGATTCCACCAGTCCATCCTAAAGGAGACCAGTCCTGGGTGTTCATTGGAAGGACTGATGCTGAGGCTGAAACTCCAATACTTTGGCCACCTCATGTGAAGAGTTGACTCATTGGAAAAGACCCTGATGCTGGGAGGGATTGGGGGCAGGAGGAGAAGGGGACAACAGAGGATGAAATGGCTGGATGGCATCACCGACTCGACGCACATGAGTTTGGGTGAACTTGGGAGTTGGTGATGGACAGGGAGGCCTGGTGTGCTGCGATTCATGGGGTTGCAAAGAGTCGGACATGACTGAGCGACTGAACTGAACTGAACCATAATGTCAGATGTGAAATAAACATTATGGGAACATTTTAAACTGGTATACTGTAAAGCTGTTTCAGTAATATTTCTGGACATTTTATATATATGTGTGTGTTTAGATATGCACATACACACACATACATATATAAGGTCTCAAGTTTTCCTAGGTTATTTATACTATAGGCCAGTACATGCTTATTGAACTAAAAATACAAATGAATATGTCCATGGTTCTGCATTACAACAAGTTTGTAAATGTAAAATATTCTAAACCATATGAATTCTAAGGATAAAAATTCAGGTAAATAAACTAAGGTATATATTACCCACTGATTTATAATATAAATTATGGTAAACACTGTGGGACAAACAGCTGTACCTAGAATTATAATCTGAATGAAATTAATCTCTATATACTGACTTACAGGGATTTCTAGAAGGGATTTCTAGGAATAAAGTTAAGTTAAAAAAAAAAACTAAAAAGGGAAAATCTAGCATGTAAACTTTGGGTAAGGAAGAAAAAGAAATGAGAAAAAACAAGGAAAGAAAAAATAAATAGGTAAAACCCAGGAAAAGTATCATAAATCAATGTACTTGGTTGGGTACAAGATGAGAGGAAAGATTGAAAAAGGAAAGATAAGCCTTTAAAAATATCTCTTTGTACATTTTTTTAACTTTCGGGAATAGATTCATGCCCTTTATATTTGAAAATATAATTCAGCCATAAGGGTAAGAAGATGGAATAGAAAAGAGAAAGTAAATGATATGATCCTGCTGAAAGCAAAATAAAAGTAGGAATTCATTGATATGGTGTTTAATACAAACCCTCACAGCTGGATGCGGAAGTAGGGTGGGTAGGGGACAGTCAACGACAGTCAAGTCATGAGATCATTTTCAAAGCTGGCTGTTGTCCTAGTGGCATGTGCAAAGTTATTCTGAAACCACGTGTGGAGCATTACAGGATGGAGCGAATGAGTGATGATGCTGATGCTCTTTAGAACTCTAGCTACCCGAGCCCTGGGATCCATAAAATGGCAGGAACCTTTTGTTTGGGGTTCCTTCAGCTGGGAGACCACCCGTCACCTCAGTCTGCACTGATGTGTCTGCCCCTTGACAGGGGCTCTTCTGTGGTCTGAAAGGGAACACAGCAGAGCTGGTGATCTCCCCTGTCTGACCTACAGCCTACATTCTGAGGGTAAGTGAATAATGGTTCACTGTATCCTTGAGTTCGGTTGTTATGTTAATAGACCTATTGAGAAACTGGCATTTCTTTTCTCTCTTTACCAAGTTAGCACAAGGAGCAGTGTGGTCAATGAAGCCCAGTGCTTGTGTGGAGGGAACACTTTGGGAAGTGCCAGCCAGCATGCAGGACATGGTAGTGAGGGAGCTACCAGAGACCCACAAGGCACTCTGCCAGCAGGGAAATGACTCTCCTAAAGTTGATGCCACAGGGATCTGGAGAGTGCTACTGTGTTATTTCCAAAGTTTTCATCAAATTGAAGTTGACTTAAAATATTGTATTAGTTTCAGGTGTACAGCATAGTGATTCACTATTTTTGCAGACTATAATTCATTATAGGTTATTGTAAGATAATGAATATAATTCCCTGTGCTATATAGTATATCATTGTTGCTTACTTATTTTATACACAGCAGTTTGTATCTGTTCATCCCAAACCCCTGATGGTGCTTCCCATCCTTCATCTCCCTTTTGATAACCACAGGTTTGAGTTCTATATATGTGAGTCTGTTCCCATTTTGTATACACATTTATTCTTTAGAATCCTAATATAAGTGGTATCATACAGTATTTGCCTGTCTCTGTTGACTTGTCTCTCTATATAATACTCTCTGGGTCTGCACATGTTGCTGTAAATAGCAGTATTTCACGCTTTTCATGGCTGAGTAATATTCCACTGTATGCCTCATCTTAATCCATCATCTGTGCCTGGATTATTTGCATAAGCTTTTCAGTCCTGAAGTAGAACAACTGTCTATCCCCTTAGCCTCTGATTCACCTACCAAGATGCTCAATGAGTAAAGGAGGGACTCAACACATAGGCTTTGAGAAAATTAGAGAAGCAGCTTTACAGCTACTAATGGGTCCAGAGTCTTTGGAGGCCCTGCATGCTGAACTGCACCCTAGAGCCACTGTCAGCTTTAGCATGTCCTGGAACTAACAGTCTCTGGGCAGTGAGTTGTTGAGATTCATACTTTAATTAAAAACATACAAGGTCCTGAGGATTGCTCTGCCTAGCAACTTTGCGAAACATCAGTGACTAAGGTAGTCTGCCTGCATAAAAGGAAGTCACTTTATTAAACTAGGTGAGGGAGAGGGTACACTGTAGGGCCTGACACTATAGAACACACTGCATGATGTGCCAGTCCCTTATTGCCCAATGAGGTAGAGGAAAAGAGGGATCAGAGACATGAACACCTAGGACATTTTCCCCTCCTTGGTTCAGTGCATGTTTGGCTCCAACAGAAGAGCCCTTACACTGGAATTCCCCTTGACTTGAAAAACACACTTGGATCATCACTTGCAGAGGTTCTTAAAGGCTCCATGAGCCACACTGGTGTTCTCTAAAGTCACAGGTGGAGTGAGGACATTAAAAATATTTCTGATAAGACTCATATTTCTATTTAGTTTCCTTCAGGACAACTTCACTGGTTTTTGAGCTCAGTTAAACTTACTTAAACAACAGAGGATGAGATGGCTGGATGGCATCACGGACTCGATGCACGTGAGTCTGAGTGGACTCCAGGAGTTGGTGGACAAGGAGGCCTGGCGTGCTGTGATTCATGGGGTCGCAAAGAGTCGGGCACGACTGAGCGATTGAACTGAACTGAACTGAACTGAAACTTACTTATGAGATGATGTCTGTTGGTTCACGGCACAATGCCTGACAAATTTCAAGACAAGGGAAAAGTAGCTACCAACAAAACAGTACTAATTGACCACTGAACAGACCTAAAAATGCTAATGGACATCCACCCCTAGATGATCTAGTTAAAGATTTTCCCAAAGAAATCTCTAGGTCTAGTTCCTAACCAGTGGGGCCTCAAGGAGAACATTAACAGGCGTTTTACCAAGGAGCTCCTAGCCAAGTAGTGGGCCATGAGTCCCAGCACACTTCCTCACTAAAGTCCAAATTGCGATGGCACCTGTAACTAATACTGATACAGATACTCCTCCCTCTGCTCCAAGTGACAGCGACGTGAGTCAGAGAAGCCTCCGTTACTTTTATTTAAACCTCCCAGGTTTAAACCATAAGCAATATTAGGGATTAGGTCAATATTCCAACATCATCAGTGGTTATCTGAGCATGTATGCCAAAGTCAGAACTCAAAGTAGGGAGCAGGGATATTGTATTTCTAGAGTCATTTAGTGACTGGTGCAGAGGTGACCATGACCTCCAACACCAGATACTGAGGGGAAAAGACAACTCTCTCTGGTTGTTCATCGGAGGCCATCACCAAGGACACCCTAGGTCAAAGCCTGCATTGAGTGTATCCTGTCAGGCAACCACAGAACTCCATTTGCATGGCTTCCACTACTGAGTGTTTGTTGACACAGATGTAGTTCCTATGAGTGCACCTGCACTTACATTCAACCCCAGCCCTGATGGGACCTGCTGCAGTTAGGGGCAGTTTTCAGGGCACAGATAAGACTGAGAATCTCCAGACTAAACAGTGTCTCCTCTATCTTATCCAACAAATTCATGGGAAGAAAAGATGTAACTGTTCTCATTGCTAAGCTTAATGAATAGAAATGTCTCTATGAGACTTTTTTCATCTGAATAACTAACTTGATCGTTGCACACAGCCTCACACATATGTTACTCACCGATTCTGGTATGTCAATGCTATAGCATAGCCCTGAGCCCTGGTGGTGCCTGCCACTGTAACTGACATACAGGTGATTCTCCGAAGTAAAGGTACTCGAAGTCCCAAACCTGATAAATCCAATATACTTTGTATGTACTTTGTATGCATTCATCTGCATACAAGTGATCCCAGTCAGCTTAAGCTTTTATAGAAGGACTTGCGATATCTTACTAATGTTCTGCACATGGCCACCAAACAGCTCCAGTATCTGTAATCAGTGCACAGGTCACGGTTTCTAAGTGGCCTTGCTCTTACAGGGAGGAATAGTTTTCACTCAAGCGGACCCAGACAAGGACACACGCAGCAAGCACTAGATGCCCTGTGGACCCACCAGTGGCTCTTGGCTGGGCCATTAACACACACATTTATTTACCTGGTATCCTACTGAAATTCCTGAGTGTGATCTCTAAGAGGCTTACCATAACCTTGGGCTATTCAGTTCCAAAAAATGAAAAGAGGCCCAGCAGTTAGTGGGACTCTGCAACCACCCGCACTAGAAGTTACCTAGGAGCAGTCTTTGATGAAACTGATCTATGATGTTACCAAAAAGGCTGTTTCATTTCAGTGAGGATACAACAAAGAGGGTACCCTAAAAGCCTTGCAACATGCCTCTTATATCAGAAACATCCCTTTACACTGGAATTTATGGCAAAAGACCCCTGCCACATGTTTAGAAATCCACTGGGCTTCTGTTCCCAAAATTACCTGGAGTTGGCTGAAAGGCACACAACTCTGGAGAGACAATTATTCACCTGCTCTTGTCCTTGAGGCATTCATCTTCTAGTCACAAAATAATATTAAGGACAGAAATTCCAACAAAGGCATCAATATAGTTGCTTTTTTCCTCCTAATTAGCTCATGGTATTCATACCTTAGTGAAAGTATAGAATTTCTATAAATTTTATGCTCAAAAATATATAATATGAACCAAAATAAAAACATCTTCTAATGAGTTTAATTAAAGCAATATAAAGCTTTTTGCAGCTTTTACACGTACTACTAAGCCTTTCCCTTTTGTGAAAGCTTGGTTTTTTCACTTGAGTATCTGATTTTGACACTGAGCCTTGATGTACAGGCATACCGTTTCCATCTGGTACTTCATCCTGAGCTAAAGAATTCAGCCCACTAGATAAAAAAAAAAAAGATCTACTGGGAAATCCCTACATGGCAAATTTATACATGTGAACTGGGCAGTTTCTCCCAGTTTATGCAGTTATCATTAAATAACCATAATGTGTGATCTGTTATGAAAACTATGAGAAGAGCCTAAATGAGAATGTGTGGAAAGTATTTTGTTGTTATTAATATTCCTAGATTTCAAACACTAGTTGCTCTTTTTCTGAGTTTTCTTAATATTTTCTGTTAATATTACATTGGTGCAAAAATAATTGAAGTTTTAAGTTGAACTTTGCCATTTGATACTGGAATACATTCTTAAATAAATGTGGCTGTGTTATATATCATTTTAATGTGCATTTCTCACTTTATACTTTTTTGCAAATGACAGGCAATTTATTTTGTATTTATTTTAGACTATAGAAATTATGTTAGACAGAAAGCAAATTCAAACAAAGTGCAACTGTGTGGTAGTTTGAGCATTCTTTGGCATTGCCTTTCTTTGGGACTGGAATGAAAACTGACCTTTTCCAGTCCTGTGGCCACTGCTGAGTTTTCCAAATTTGCTGGCATATTGAGTACAGCACTTTCACAGCATCATCTTTTAGGATTTGAAATAGCTCAACTGGAATTCCATCACCTCCACTAGCTTTGTTCGTAGTGATGCTTCCTAAGGCCCACCTGACTTCACATTCCAGGATGTCTGGCTCTAGGTGAGTGTGAATGATCACAGCTTTGTAAGTATCTGGGTCATGAAGATCTTTTTGTACAGCTCTTCTGTGTATTCTTGCCACTTCTCAATATCTTCTGCTTCTGTTAGGTCCATACCATTTTTGTCCTTTATTGAGCTCATCTTTGCATGAAATGTTCCCTTCAGTTCAGTTCAGTCACTCAGTTGTGTCTGACTCTTTGCGACCCCATAAATCGCAGCACTCTAGGCCTCCCTGTCCATCACCAACTCCCGGAGTTCACTCAGACTCATGTCCATCAAGTCAGTGATGCCATCCAGCCATCTCATCCTCTGTCCTCCCCTTCTCCTCCTGCCCCCAATCCCTCCCAGCATCAGAGTCTTTTCCAATGAGTCAACTCTTCACATGAGGTGGCCAAAGTACTGGAGTTTCAGCTTTAGCATCATTCCTTCCAAAGAAATCCCAGGGCTGATCTCCTTCAGAATGGACTGGTTGGATCTCCTTGCAGTCCAAGGGACTCTCAAGAGTCTTCTCCAACACCACAGTTCAAAAGCATCAATTCTTCGGCGCTCAGCTTTCTCTACAGTCCAACTCTCACATCCATCCATGACCACTGGAAAAACCATAGCCTTGATTAAAAGGACCTTTGTTGGCAAAGTAATGTCTCTGTCTCTCCTTTTCAACATGCTATCTAGGTTGGTCATAACTTTTCTTCCAAGGAGTAAGCGTCTTTTAATTTCATGGCTGCAATCACCATCTGCAGTGATTTTGGAGCCCCCCCAAAATAAAGTCTGACACTGTTTCCCCATCTATTTGCCATGAAGTGATGGGACCAGATGCCATGATCTTCATTTTCTGAATGTTGAGCTTTAAGCCAACTTCTCTAATTTTCTTGAAGAGATCTCTAGTCTTTCCCATTCTGTTGTTTCCTTCTATTTCTTTGCATTGATCACTGAGGAAGGCTTTCTTATCTCTCCTTGCTATTCTTTGGAACTCTGCATTCAGATGCTTATATCTTTCCTTTTCTCCTTTGCTTTTTGCCTCTCTTGTTTTCACAGCTATTTGCAAGGCCTCTTCAGACAGCCATTTTGCTCTTTTGCATTTCTTTTCCATGAGAATGGCCTTGATCCCTGTCTTCTGTACAATTTCACGAACCTCATTCCACAGTTCATCAGGCACTCTATCAGATCTAGTCCCTTAAATCTATTTCTCACTTCTACTTATAGTCATAAGGGATTTCATTTAGGTCATACCTGAATGGTCTAGTGGTTTTCCCCACTTTCTTCAATTTAAGTCTTAATTTGACAATAAGGAGTTCATGATCCTGGCCACAGTCAGCTCCCGGTCTTGTTTTTGCTGACTGTATGGAGCCTCTCCATCTTTGAGATGCTTATTGATAAGATAAGCTCCTTATTGATAAGGCTGATCTAATTTAATTTACAGAAGGGTCCTACTTAAAGGATGAACAGGGACCTTACTGAGCTGGATATGCAATAATGTCCACAGCAGACATAATTAAAAACTTTTATTTATCAGAAACAAAGGCAACATAACAAGCCAAATTAAAACTCTTCTTACTCTAGCTTGTAAACTAGCTAAAGACCAGGATAACAAATATTTACATGACAGTCACTATACTTTTGAAATGGCGCATAATTTTGGAATGCTATTAAAACAATGAGCTGTTTAACCTCCTCAGGAGAACTTTAAAAATCTTTTGTAATATAGCTGCCAAAACAGTTAGCAGTTATTGAAACAATAGGGCACTCATTCCAAATCTGACACTACAGAAGCTAAAAGAAATCAGCTTGCTGATGCTGCAACAAAACAGACAGTTTTAAATATTAATCCTGTCCAGTCTTGAAAATGTCCACTTCTCTCCATTAACCTTGATAACCAAATAAAAGATTTCTTTATACAGGCTCAAGAGATAACCACTAAAGAAGAGAAACAGATACAACAACAGAACTAGGGAATTTTGACCCAGCTACACAAATATGGTTTAGATCAAACAAAGCAAACACTATCTAATGAAGCCTAACTGCCATTACTCCAACATGTACATTCTTTAACACAATGGGCTTTTAAGAAAATGATTTAACGGGAAAAATAATTTTGGAAATCTGTACCCATGATGGTTCAAAGGAAATATATGACATTATTGACAGGGTTTTATTGAGACACTTAAAAAAATACTAAGTACTTTTATATCGAGCTCCCATGAAAAGGATAATGAATTACAATCTAGAGATTTTATTAGAAAGGATATCAAATAAAAGATTATTTACAGACACAATGAAAAAATTCTTATCAAGCATTATTAACTAATCTATATGAAGCCAAACTGAAAGACATTAATTCATAGATTCACATCTCTCATTTTGAAAAGGCCTTCCACCTGAATGGACTTTGACCCCTGTTCCTAGCACCTGCCTTCAACTAAGCCAAGCATCACTAAGCTAGGAGAAGATAACAGTAACAGACAGCTGACCCATGAGTCTGGACCAGGCTTGAAAGACCCATTCTACCAATTCAATTGTACTGCTAACCAAAGGTCTGTCTATCAAAATTAAAAGTTGTTTAATTTCTAGCTATTTTGCCCCCAATGTTTAGGATGGAAATAAAACTCTTTGGTAACACTAAGTATAGCAGCTGCTGCTGCTAAGTCGCATCAGTCATGTCCGACTCTGTGTGACCCCATAGACAGCAGCCCACCAGGCTCCACTATCCCTGGGATCCTCCAAGCAAGAACCCTGGAGTGGGTTGCCATTTCCTTCTCCAATGCATGAAAGTGGAAACTGAAAATTGAAAGTGAAGTCGCTCAGTCGTGTCTGACTCTTAGCGACCCCATGGACTACAGCCTACCAGGCTCCTCCATCCATGGGATTTTCCAGGCAAGAGTACTGGAGTGGGTTGCCATTGCCTTCTCCATAAGTATAGCTACTAGGGGCAAATTCACTGACTTTTGGATTTTTATCAAATTTCTTGGTCAATACAAGGCCAACATAAGCCTCTCATAAATCTTGTCACTGACTCTTCAGATGTTCCTATAATCTATAAAATGATTTCTCATAAGCATATCCCTCCATGTTTTTGTTGTTCAGTTGCTAAGTCATGTCCAATTCTTTGTAATCCCATGGACTGCAGCATTCAGGCTTCCCTGTCCTTCACTATCTCCCAGAGTTTCCTCAAACTCATGTCCATTGAGTCAGTGATGCCATCCAACCATCTCATTCTCTATTGTCTCCTTCTCCTCCTGCCTACAATTTTTCCAAGCATCAGAGTTTTTTCAAATGAGTCAGCTCTTCCCATCAGGTGGCCAAAGTACTGGAGCTTCAGCTTCAGCATCAGTAATTCCAATGAATATTCAGGATTGATTTCCTTTAGGATTGACTGGGTTGATCTCCTTTGCTGTTTTGATCTGAAAGCATCAATTCTTTGGTGCTCAGGCTTCTTTATGGTCCAACTCTCACATCTGTACGCACATGACTACTGGAAGAACCATAGCTTCGATATATGGACCTTTGCAGTAAAGTGATATCTGCTTTTTAAAACACTGTCTAGGTTTGTCATAGCTTTTCTTCTAAGGAGCAAGCATCTTTTAATTTTGTGGCTGCAGTCACTGTGTGCATTGATTTTGGAGCCCAAGAAAATGAAATCTGACACTGTTTTCACTTTTTCCCCATTTATTTGCCATGAAGTGATAGGACTGGATGCCATGATCTTAGTTTTTTGAATGCTGAGTTTTAAGCCAGCTTTTTCACTCTCCTTTTTCACTTTCCTCAAGAGGCTCTTTAGTTCTTCTTTGCTTTCTGCCATTAGAGTGGTATCATCTGCATAACTGAGGTTGTTGATACTTTTCCCAGCTATCTTGATTCCAGCTTTCGGTCGTCCAGCCTGGCGTTTTGCATGATGCACTCTGCATATAAGTTAAATAAGCAGGATGACAGTATACAGCCTTGATGTATTCCTTTCCCAATTGTGAACCAGTCTGCTGTTCCATGTCTGGTTTTATGGCCACTGTATACATGTACCACAACCTTTTTTATCCATTCATGTTATCAGTGGACATCTAGGTGGCTACCATGGTTCTGTGCTGTGCTTAGTCATTCTGTTGTATCTGACTCTTTGTGACAGCATGGACTGTAGCCCGCCAGGCTCCTCTGCCCATGGAGATTTTCCAGGCAAGAAGCTATTATAAATAGTGTTGCAATGAACATTAGGGTACCTATATCTTTTTCAATTATGGTTTCCTCAGGGTATATGCCCAGTAGTGGGATTGGTGGGTAAAATGGTAGCTCTATTCCTAGTTTTTTAAGGAACCTCTATACTGTTCTCCACTGGAGAAGGCAGTGGCACCCCACTCTAGTACTCTTGCCTGGAAAATCCCATGGACGGGGGAGCCAGGTAGGCTGTAGTCCATGGGGTGGCAAAGAGTCAGACACAACTGAGTGACTTCACTTTCACTTTTCACTTTCATGCATTGGAGAAGGAAATGGCAACCCACTCCAGGGTTCTTGCCTGGAGAATCCCAGGGACGGGGGAGCCTGGTGGGTTGCCGTCTATGGGGTCGCACAGAGTCGGACATGACTGAAGCGACTTAGCAGCAGCAGCAGCATACTGTTCTCCACAGTGGCTGTATGAATTTACATTCCCACCAACAGTGCGAGATGGTTCCCTTTTTCCACACCCTCTTCAGCATTTATTGTTTGTAGATTTTTTGATGGCCATTCTGACCAGCGTGAAGTGATCCCTCACTGCAGTTTTTATGAGAACGTTTTTAATTGGTATACCTCAAAGAAGGCATTTCAATAATATTTCTAGACATTATATAATAATACACACACACACATATATATATGTTTCTTGATTTCATAAGTTATTTACACCTTATGCCAACACATGTTCATAGAAGAAAAAATATAAATGAATGTGTGCACAGTTATCCATGTGCAATGTATTGGGTTTGCCAGAAAGTTCAGCCCGGTGTTTATGTAAGATGTTATGGAAAAACTTGAACAGATTTTCTGGCCAACTAAGTATTTAGAAGTGCAAAATATTCAAAACCATAAAAATATTAAAGGAGAGAATTAGTTAAATTAAGGTATGCATTACACACTGTGGTGTAATATAAATTATGGTAAATACTGTGGTACAAACAGCTATATGTAGTACTATACTCTGAGTGAAACTGAACTCTATATAATGACTTGGAGGGATTTCTATAAATAATATTAAGTAAAAAAAAACTGGAAAGGGAAAACTAATATGCAAACACTGGGTAATAAAACAGAAATGAGAAAAAATAAAGGAGAGACAAAAAATAGAGAAAAGACAGGAAAACTATCACAAAATGATGCACATAGATACCTACAAGAAGAGAGAGAAGACTGAGAAGCCTCTAAGCATACTGCTTTGTATATTGTTAACTTTTGGAAGTAGTTTCATGCTCTGTGTATTTCAAAATAAAAATTAGGGCAAAACAAATACGAAGATGGAATGGAAAGAAAACGCAAACTTAAAGAATTGAAACTACTGTAGGGAGAATAAAAGCAGTAATTCCTCAAACCAGTATTTACTAAAAACCCTGTCTTGGACATGGAAATGGGGTGATTTGGGGGGAGGTGGACAACAGACAAGTCATGCAATCATTTTATAACTTGATTTGTTTCTGTAATGGTATATTCAGAGCTATTCTGAAACCATTTGAGAAGCATTGCAGGATTAAGCAAATGAGTAATTGTACCAATGCTGTTTCAGAACTCTAGCTACCTGAGCTGTCATGTCCTACACGTGGCCACCACACTGCTCAAATATCTGTTATTAGTGACTGTGTCTGTGTGTAGGACTGTGTTAGTTGCTCAGTCATGTCTGACTCTTTGCGACCCCATGGACTGTAGCCTGCCAGGCTTCTCGGTCCATGGAATTCTCCAGGCAGGAATACTGGAGTGGATTGCCATTCCCTTCTCCAGAGGAACTTCCCAACCCAGGGATCAAACCCTGGTCTCCTGTCTTGCAGGCAGATTCTTTACTGTTTGAGCTACAGGGAAGAGGTCACCAATTTTAAGTGGCTTGCTCCTACAGGGAGGATTAGTTTTCACTCAACTAGCCCTCCCACCACAAAGGACACCACCCAACGAGGACTAGACATTGTGTGGATCTACCAGTGGCTCCTGGCTGAACCATTAGTACACACACTTAGTTACCTGATACCATAGTGAAATTCCTGGGCGTGATCTCTAAGGGGCATGAATTCTCATTTCAGAGGACAAGACCTCCAAACTTGGGTGATTCAACTCTGACAAATAATTGGGCCCACCAAATAGTGCATTCTCCTTTGCCCATAGAGAGTCCTTGATGAAACCAATCTATGTGGTTACCAGAGAGGCTGCTTCATTTTAGTGAGGATACAACCAAGAGAGTGCTCAAAAGGCCCCCCAACAGGCCTCCTGACCCTCATTAGATGCTTGATATACAGATCTCCAAAACATCTGTTTGCTAATGGAGACTATGGCATAAGGGCCCTATCATGGGTAGAGGCATCCATTGGGCTTCTGTAGTTATAGCTACTGGGAGCTGGCTGAAAGGCACACTGCTTTGGAGATATAGGTATTCACCTGCTCCTGGGTGTTGGGCCATTCATCTTCTGGTCACAAAATGCTCTTAAGGACAAAAATTTCTATCAAATGGTATCAGTATTTCTGCTTTTCTCTCTAGGTATCTCATGGTATTTGATTTTAGTCAAAGTGAAATATTTCAGTATGAATATATGCTCAACAAATACATTTTCATAAACCAAAATAAAAACATCTAATGGGTTTAATTTAAAACAATATAAATTTTTCTGTAGTTTTTGCACTTACTAGTAAATCTTTCCCCTGTGTGAAAGCTTTCTTTCTTCACTTGAATCTCCGATTCTGACACTGACTCTTGATGGTCAAGCATATGATTTCCATCTGGTACTTCATCTTGAGCTACAAAAAGAGAAGAATTTAGTCAACTAAATAAAAATAAAGATCTATGGTGAAACGTTTAGCTTACAATTTATAAAATGAAAACAGAAGCAGTTATCTCATTTTTATGAAGTTAAGAAGAAAATCACCATATTGTGAAGTCTGCCATGAAAACTATGAGAAGTCTTAATGTGTGTGTGTGAAAGGTACTTTATCATAAAAATAATACTCGTGGAATTCAAATATGTTTTATGTTAAGTTTCTCATTTTCTGAGTTGCCTCAATATTTTTAGTTAATATAATTCAATAGACCAAACAAAGAAAATACATATGTATAAGGTTATTCATAGCATAATATTTGTAATTGTAAAATATTAAAACCACTTAAACATAAAGCATAGGAGACTGGGAGGCTAAAGTAGCATATGTAAAGTATAAAAATATAGACTGTAGGGTGCAATGTGCACACGGAGCTGTACAAACAAGTATAAAAAGATCCTGATGAAATGATTGGGAAGCATCTCCAGGATACAGTGTTTAATGGGGGGAAAAAACCTAAAAGAGAGAATACCAAGTATGGTTTAAGAAAGAAGGAAGGAAAAGGAAATTTGGAAAAAAACAAAAAAGATGATGAAAGATCCTTATTTTAAAAACAAGAAATACAGGAAATGTAAATCAAAAACAAATATACTGGGTCACAAGAGTCCCTGCAGACATGGCTGACTGAGCCATACCCAGTAACTACTATTTGCTCTCATGCCATTCTGACAATGATGGATATTCTGTGATATAGCCAGGTTCTGAGATTCAAGTCTAATGAAAAAGAATCCAGGTTTCTCAGTTTCACTTGACCAGCAACCTGAGGAGACTATACAGACACCACTGTGAAGGAGCTACTCTTGTTAATCTGGTGAGGGAAACAGACACCTTGCTGGTTGTGTCTCAACAGAACCCCTGGTTCTGAGTTTCCTGACAGGGGCCACTGTGTCCAAGGAGGACAAGGGAGGGGATGAGGAAGAGAAGACACAAACACCTAAGACAATCTCCTTCCTCTTCTGGCTGACATTTGATTTCTGAAAACGTCTGCCCACACATGGTGAGCTCCTTGCCACTGGAAACACTGTCTAGTTACCCAGCAATGGAGGCTCAAGAAAGGGATAGATGGACTCTCCAGCACACATCTTGTGCCAGGCAGTGAGCCATGGTGGCCAGCACAGCCCCATGAGACTCAAAATGGTGATGAACTTACTACTAATAACGTTCTCCCCCCAGTGACCTTAAGATGAATCTGACAACTCTACTTTCACCCAGAATACTTGGCTTTTCAAAATAAGCAAGATTAGGGATTCTAGTCCCCCAAGATTGGCTTTTAATTTACCAAGGACTGTTATCTCCACAACTCTGACACCAGGATGAGAAGAACACAAGTTATGCATTTTGACCCTTACTTAAATCTGACCATGGTGTGGGTGCTTTTAGACATCATAAACTTCTATTTCATAGCTCCCACTGCTGAACACATAATTGCATGCATGCTAAATTGCTTCAGTCATATCCAACTCTTTGTAATCCCATGGACTGTAGCCTGCAAGGCTCCCCTGTCTATGGCATTCTCTAGGCAAGAATACTGGAGTGGGTTCCCATGCCCTCCTCCAGGGGATCTTCCCAATCCAGGAAATGAATCCGTGGACCTTGCATCTCCTGCATTGTCAGACAGGTTCTTTACCATTTGTGCCACCTGGGAAACCCTGAATATATCACTAGTACAGATGTATTTTCTATGTGAACTCAAACTCACATAAGCCCCAAGCCATGATGAGCACTGCTGCACTCAGGATCATTTCAGTGGGGCACATGGAAGAATGCAAACCTACCAGACTCCTAGTGCCTACAGATGTGTCTTCAGATCAACTACTAAGCAAAGGAAAAACAAATGCTAGCCATCTTTGCTGACTTTCAGGAAGGCAAATGTCTCTGTGAGATTATTTCTCCATTCAGTTTAACTAAGTAAACCTATGCAAAGAGCCTTGCATGCCTGGACTGGACTACAATACTAGAGCTCAGTGCTGTGGTACAGATCAGGACACAGGCCTTACCTGACATTGTGACCGTCCTAGAGGCTCTTGCCCCAGCTGAGGGAAATAGGTATGAAGGAATTCATATTACAAATGCTCCTTCAATGTCTCTGTCCACACAGATGATATGATCAGTTTGCTTTTTGCTTAAAAGGTTGCAATACACCTTTAATGTCCTTGCATAAGGCCATGAGCAGGAAGAAGTCCCATTCCCAGATGGAGCACTGGGCTTCCACAGTATTGTTGACATCCTCATCCTTCTGGTACATCCTGGCATGTGTACTATCCCACAAGGCCAGATGCTATGTTGACCATGCTTAGCAGCATAGCAGGGTCATTAACAGAAGCATGGACAAGGACCTTGTAGGAATACACATCATTCTAGAGATTATCTTCCAAAATTTGTCCTGTCAGTCACAACAAATGAGAGCCCCCCACACTCTGTGGAACTATTCTGCTACTGGTACTCTTGCATTCCCCTCATGGGCCCTGATTGCAACCATCTACTAAGTTTCAGAAAAAACACCTGCATATGAAAGGATCTCAACTAATAGGATGGTCTGGAGGTAAACAAAAAAATCTTCCCAGTCACATTTTCCCTTGAAACTTCTGATCTGATTTCCAGATAAAATTCTCAGCACTTCTCTGTTCATCAGTTAGTCTTTGGAAGATGGCAATTCCACAGGACAGGGGATTAGTCTGTGACTCTCTATGTCTAACTTCCTGGAGTAGGGTGAAAGGCACATACCTCTTGAAGACAATTATGTGCCTTTTATTGGTTTGGTGTATACTGAGTACATGACCCATGACTAAGAAAAATACTACAATCAGAAATATTGACCAAGTATTTCACAACTTTAGTTTTTATCCTCTAGTTATCTTAGGATATTTATACATTAGGTCAAAGTATAAAATATCTACTATATATATGTATACACACACAATCTATGAAGCAAAGAATAAGATCATTGGCTGTAATTAACTTTAAATAATTTAAAGTTATCTGTAATCAGTATACTTACTGTGTTTTTTCTCTTTTTGCTGCTTTACTGTCATTTGGCTTTTTGACATTGATTCTTGATGGTCACGCACAAGATTTGCATCTGATATTTCCTCTTGAGCTACAAGAGAGGTATAGTTAGCCCACTGAACAGAAAAATACATCTATTATGAAATCTCTACATATCAAATTCATAATAAGCAAACAGAAATATTCTAATTTTTCTGAAGTTATAGTGTAGTTACCATAATGCTAGATCTGATAACACTGTGAGAGGAGTTTTAATAGATGTGTTTTGAATCTTTCTCATTATTTTATAAATATTTCCAGGCATTATATATAGTTTGTATTTGTCTCTGTTTCTCTTAGGTTATTTATATTTTATAGATTGACAGACTTCAGAGACCAACGAACAAAACATATGTGTACTATTTGCTAATTACAGTAATATTTGTAACTGCATATAAAAGTTCATGCATGGAAAATTGGATAAACAATCTAATATATGTACTATAAACTTTGTGAAGTGAAGTGAAAGTCGTTCAGTCATGTCTGACTCTTTGTGACCCCATGGACTATACAGTCCATGGAAGTCTCCAGGTCAGAATACTGGAGTGGGTAGCCTTTCCCTTCTCCAAGGGATATTCCGGACCCAGGAATCAAATCAGGGTCTCCTGCATTGCAGGCGAATTATTTACTAACTGAGCTATCAGGGAAATTCCATAAACTTTGTAAATTATGCTAAATAATATGGTACCATCAGAGGTATGTAAAGATGTAAAAGGAATCAAATGAATCTCTATAAACTGACCTGGAGGGATTTCAAGGGGATAATATTAAGAGAGGGAAAAAAAAAAAAAAAAGAGAAATGTATGGTACCTTTCAGATAGGGAAGATGGAGGGAAAAGGAAATAAATAAGAAAGAGGAAGGGAGAGAATTAGAGAGACAGTTACCTTTACAAAATGACACACAAGTGAGATAGAAAAAAATGTAACTGGTTACCTACAGGACACAAAGGAGCAAACTGAGGAAGAAATGGTACTCCTTTAAGTATACCTTTTTGCATAGTATTTACTTTTGGAAGCAAGTTCAGGTTCCACATGTTTCAAAAATAAAATTAAAACAAAAAAGAGAAACTAAAACTGAAAGCAAACTTAGAGAAATTAACCTACTGCAAACAAGAAGTACTAATGCAAGTAACTCATCAGCACGACATTTGACATATTCCCTCATTCATGGGCAGAAGCGTGGAGAGATTGTCAACATATGACAAAGTATTTCCAGTAGGCTTTTTTTCCCATCCTAATAGGCAAAACAGTTTCAAAATAATTTTCACAGTCTAACAAATGAGCAAATGTGTTATTTAGAGAGAACAGTTGTAGAGTGTGTGCATGTGTGCTAGGTCATTCAGTTGTGTCCGACTCTTTGTGACTCTTTGGACTGTAGCCCATCAGACTCTCCTGCCCAAAGGATTTTTCAGGCAAGACTACTGGAGTGGGTTGTCATTTCCTTCTCCAGGGGATCTTCCTGACCCAGGGATGAAACCTGCATTTCCTGCGCTTCCTGCACTGCAGGAGGATTCTTTACCCACTGAGCTATGAGGGGAGCCCCTTAGAAAGGAAATACACACATGAAATGAAAGAATGCAGAACAGTCCTGAGGGGGTAAAGCAGAATTGAAGATTTCCAAGATTAATCATGCATTCTAAACATGTCTATGCAGGTTTATATACACATATATAGGTATACATGCTAATGTACGTGTATAAAAATATGTATGTATGTGTAAGTACATATATAAAAATGTGAACATACTTAAGAAACCTGACCAGTCTAGATCTTATATGTGATCTTTCAGGCAGAATCAGACAACTATAAAGGCATTACCCGGAGTTAACTTTGGGGCTTCCCAGGTGGCGCTTAGTGGGAAAAAAAATCCTCTTGCCGATGCAGGAGACAAAAGGGACACAGGTTCAACCCCTGGGTTGGGAAGATTCCGTGGAGCAGGGCATGGCAACACACTCCAGGATTCTTGCCTGGGGAATTCCCTGGACAGAGGAGCCTGGCAGGCTACAGTCCATGGGGTCACAAAGAGTTGGACGCAACTGAAGCAGCTTTGCACACATGCAGCACGTACCATGGGGAAAAGAAGTTTAACTCACAGAGACTTATTGCACAGCCAGTGCACTGCAGCCATTGGAGAAGCTGCAGTCATGGACATAGCCCTCCCTTCCCACCACTCTCTTAAGCACACTGCATTCTTAGCTCAGTCACCATCAACTGGAAGCCTCAGTGTGGCGGTAGTAGGGGTGGACTTGATTAGGGCATCATACTATTCCAGCACTGCCACTGACTGCATTACCTTATGGGAGGAGGGTGAGGAGGGACTGAAGAAACTTTTCTCAGTTAAGATTCAGTATTCAAGATGCCTCAGAGGATCCATAAGATACCAAGAGTCTTTTGTCTGGTGCTCCTTCAGCTGTGAGGTGATACTCTTCTACATCTCATACCAGGTTTGCACTGGTATTAATACATCTAACCCTCACCTACTGCTGCTCCAAGTGGGGAAACAGAACATGGCTATAGCTTGGGCCCTTTCCTGCTTGAACAATTGCAGTAAGCGAGCAAACATTTGTTACTTTTAGTTTGGCTTGCTATTTTAATTGGCCAACTCAAAAACTGGTATCTCTCTCTCAGACAAATTGGAGCAGCAAGCAGGGTAAATGAAGCTCAAAGCCTTTCAGAAGGCACACTTCGGGATGGCACACTTTGGGATGTGCTTAGTAAATCTGTGGGACGTTCTGGGGTGAGGTGGGGGAGGGTACCACAGGAGCATCAGCAAGAGTCTGAGCGGACCCTGGGGCATTGTGACAGCCAGGCCGGGGTGCTTTGGACAGGGCTAGCAACCACACAGGGTGCCCTAGGAGAGTGCAACTGTATTTCTTTAGGCTTTTCAGTTCTGAGGGGGAACAGTTTCTTTTCTCTAGACTTTGATTCATTAGCCAAGACACCTGCTGGGTCAATCAAATAAGATTCACCAGAGGGGCTCTGAGAAAGCTAGGGCAGCGATTTGTGTGCTACTGCTTATGGTCCACTAGTGATGGGATGTAAAGCTGTGGGAAACCCTGCATGTCGAGCTGTACCCACTAACTACTGTTAGCTACTGTTAAATTTGCTCCTAGGACTGACAATGAGCTACTGAGATGTATGTTTTACCAAAACAAAACAAAAACGAGAGAGAGAGAGAGAGAGAGACGTAGGATCACTGTTCCAGTAGCAAAAGAAGAGAAACCTGGTAGTTTGCCTTCATACTAAAGGTATTAATCTTGTTACACTTAGTGAAGGAGAGGGGCACACACACACTGAGCAGAAGGTACAAAATACCTTCTTTAGAGAGCCTTGACAGCAGTCATGTTGGCTGAGGAGGTGGAAGAAAAGTGGGGAATAAAAAGAGCATACATTTAAAACTCTCTCCTTCATTAGCAGGCAATTATTTTGGCTCTCACAGAATGACCAACCTGTGATGAGTTCTCTACCACTGAAAAACATGTTTGGATCATCACTGCAGAAATGATAGTGTCCCTTTGTGCCACACTGGTGGTCCCAGGGTCTACAGTGAGAACAGTGAGATATTTAACCAAATTTGGATTTCTTGATTCATTCATGTCACCCTTGCTAGATAACTATTGAGCTCAAATAAGCCTCCTCATAAGGTCAGGTTATTGGGAACTATACAATCTAGATACTGACTGACAGATTGTTGGACATGGAATAGCACCTACTGCCAATGTAGCAGTGATTAACAGTAAAAACAATGTGAAAACGGTAATCAGTAACCTATTCCTGAACAATCTAGGCCTGGATCCCCAGAAGAGATCTACCAGTGAATATCCAATATGAGGTGTCAGAGAGGTAGGCTGATGGGATTACTGTCAAGGAACTTAAGACCCACTGGATGCCTAGAAGGAAGCTAAACTAGTGTCCACCTAGAGATGACTCCTACAACTAATACAGTGTCACTGCTCAGTGCTTTCCAGTGAATTTTGACATGAGTATTCTGAGAGCCCACCAACTTCTATCAAGAACTCTCTTGGAAACAACCTAGATGTCCATCAGCAGATGAATGGATAAGAAAGCTGTGGTACATATACACAATGGAGTATTACTCAGCCGTTAAAAGAATTCATTTGAATCAGTTCTGATGAGATGGATGAAACTGGAGCCAATTATACAGAGTGAAGTAAGCCAGAAAGAAAAACACCAATACAGTGTACTAACACATATATATGGAATTTAGGAAGATGGCAATGACGACCCTGTATGCAAGACAGGGAAAGAGACACAGATGTGTATAACGGACTTTTGGACTCAGAGGGAGAGGGAGAGGGTGGGATGATTTGGGAGAATGACATTCTAACATGTATACTATCATGTGAATTGAATCGCCAGTCTATGTCTGACGCAGGATGCAGCATGCTTGGGGATGGTGCATGGGGATGACCCAGAAAGATGTTATGGGGAGGGAGGTGGGAGGGGGTTCATGTTTGGGAATGCATGTAAGAATTAAAGATTTTAAAATTTAAAAATAAAAACTAAAAAAAAAAAAAAAAAAAAAAAAAAGAACTCTCTTGGACTTCCTTGGTGGCACAGTGGATAAGTGCCAATACAGGGGACACAAGATTGATCCCTGGTCTGGGAAGATTCCACATGCTGTGGAGCAACTAAACCCATGCACCACAGCTACTGAGCCTGAGCTTTAAATCTGGTGAGCTGAAAAATAGCTGAGCCTGTGTGCTGCAACTGCTGAACCCATGTGCCTAGAGCCTATGGTCCACAACAAGAGTAGCCACTGTAATGATAAGCCCGAGCATTGCAACAAATAGTAGGCCCTACTCACTGCAACTAGAGAAAGCCCACTCAAAGCAATCAAGATTCAGCGAAGCCAAAAATAAGTAAATGTCTTAAAGAAAGAAAAGAAAAAAAGAACACTTGGCTTTCAAAAATGCACAAGACTATGAGTCGGACCAAGTCCCTATGTCCACAGTGGGAACATGAGGACAGAGTTCAGTATATTTCCTGGATCTTTTGGATACGGTGGTTATGTGACTATGATCTCAACTCCTGACACCAGAATGATGGAGAAACACACAATATTTACCACATAAGGGAGAGAGATCTGGGTAAGCACCCCAGGCCATTGGGTCTGAGGCCATTACCAGTGGAATCCTTACCAGATCCAACGATGGGTGTGTGCCTTTAAATCACTACAAATTTCCATTGTTTTGGCCCCCTGATATATGTATCATTAGCATAGGTTAACTGTCAGTGTGAAACCCTGCTTTGTATTCCTGAGAGGAACTACCATACTTCCACAAGGCTAACAAAATTCTCTGAATATCTGTCATCAATGCAAAAGTGATGATATGAAAATGTTCCACTATCAAAGGGTGCAACAGACTTCCACTTTATTGATGACATTGTCTTTGGGTCCAATATGCGCCCTACTAGACAAAGACTAGATGGATGTGCCACAGACCCACATATGGCAACTCTGTGGAGCCATTATTATGGACAAGGTAGTTACCTGGCACTCTTAATAAAATGCCTGACCATGATCTATAAGGGGAAAGATATCTCATTCCAGAAAACAGTGCCAAGCTTTGGTCCTCTCTACTTCCACAAATGAAGAGAAGGCCTGGAGACTGGTGGGACAACTAACAGATTACATTCTCACATTTCTTATGTATAGTCTGTGATGACACTCATCTATAGGGTAAATAGAAAGGCTGCTTCCTTTCCATGGGGCCATGACTAATAGGATGCCATAGGAGACCCTACAACAGGTCATCAGGCTGCCCTTCCCTGGCACCCTTCTAATCCCTATTTGTTCTTTGAGTTACAGAATTCAGCAGCATTTCTGTTTACCAGTTGGAGGCTGTGGCAGAAGACCACTGACATAGGTCAGAGGCACCCCTTTAGGCTTTCAAACCCACATCTCTAAGAGTCAGCTGAAAGGTAAACATCCTTTAAGAGAAATTTACTGGTCTATTATAGGGCCCTGGTAGATGCTGAGTTATTGACCTATGACCACAAAATCAGAAATACCAAACAAGAGATATGAATAATTTTGCCTTTGTTCTCAAGTTATCTTAGAGAATTCACACAGTAAGTCTTCTATATAGCATATTTCAAATACATACTCACGAGCCAAAGAGAAATAATCTACTGATGAGTTTAATTAAAAATAAGTTAACATTATCTATAATTATTGTACTTACTACTGAGTCTTCTTCCTTTAGAAGGTCTTTGTTTCTTTACTTCCAGTTGAGTTTCTGACATTGACTCTTGCTCAAGCACAGGATTTTCATCTGGTACTTTATCACTAGCTATATAAACAGAGATATTTACTCCAATAAATGGAAAAATAGATACACTGTTTAATTCTATACTTTCAAATTACTGACAAGTGTATGTCAACATTTTCTCACATTTAAAAAAAACTATAGGAAAGTATTATAATACTGGACTGATATGAAAATGGTAAGAAGAGTCTTAATAATATATACTGAAACTGTCTCATCACTTCATTCATATTCATAGGTTTCAAATATGTTCTGTTAGGTCTCCAGTTTCCTTAACACTTCAGGTTAAAACATAGCCATAACCCAAACCACAAAATGGTATATGCACAAGATTATTCATCACAGCATATTTGCAATTACAATATACTCAAAATCACTTATACGTGCAAACTGGTTCACCAATAAGCCAAAGTATATACTATAAACTATGGTATTATCAACTATGGTATACAGTATGGTCCAAACAACTGTGCACACAACTGTAAAGGAAATGAAAAAGATACCATAAACATGGAGGTATTCCCAGTATATAAAGTTAAGTGAAATTAAAAAAAAAACAAACTAGATATCTAAAACACTATCTTTCAGGACAGAACAAAAGAAAACCAAAAAACTTGGCAGTTACCTTTACAAAATGAAACATAAGGTAAATCAGAAAACAAAACAGTTTGTTACCAAAGACACTGCAGACCATGCTCACTGAATTACGCTTGATGACTACTGTTAGTGCTGTTTGTCCCTGGCACTGGTAGACAGCCTACAACACAGCGAATTTTTGAGACTCATTTTTAGTGAAAAAGTATCTAAAGCTCTCAAGGTCACTTTGCCAGTGACCTGAGGAAACCAGTCAGACCGGGATACTTCTCAAGAGGTAATTGCTGAGTCTTGGTGAGGGGGTGTGTCACAACAGACTCCCTCATTCTGAGTGCTTTCACAGTGACCACTCTGCCCAAGAAAGGGGGAAGACAATGATGTGAACACTTGATTCCCTCTCTCCTTCCCCAGCTTGTTTCTTAAGTTTGGCCCCACTTCTGACGAGTATACTAACACTTAAGAAAGTGATGCCTGATAGGCATCTGATGGTCTTTTGGTTCAACAATGAACATAAAGAAAAGTAGATGATGTGACTGGTAACCAGACTCAGATTACCAGTGTCATTGGTGCCACCTGTGCTGGTTTCCTAGCTATATTAAGCCTCCTTTTAAGGTTATATCAGTTGGTTCACAAGACAATCCAGATATTCAGCGACAAATTTCAGGGAAAGGAAGAACCAGTCACAGACAGATATCGTTTGGCCAGTGAAGAAAGTGTCCTAAAAATGGTAATCAAGAACCCACATATGGATGATCTGATTAAGTGGTTTCTCAAGGAAATCTCTGGGTCTAGTTACTTAACCATGGGATCTCAAGAAGAACACTGAAGGGCTGTCCACCAAGGAATTCATGGCTAGGTAGTGGTCCATAGGTGACCCAAAACCCAGAAACTCTAGAGTTCAAATGATGATGACATCTATGATTAACACAAGTGCTCTTCTTTTGCATTTCCCAGTGAATCTTGAGGTGAATCTGAAACACACCCCACCCCTACTACTTTATGCAATTTCTCTGTATTCTATACAAACAAGGTTAGGCCAAGGTCTGCATAGTCAAAGTTATGGTTTTTCCAGTAGTTATGTACAGATGTGACAGTTGGACCATAAAGAAGGCTAAGCAATGAAGAATTGATGATTTCAAACTGTGGTGCTGGAGAAGACCCTTGAGAGTCCCTTGGACAGCAAGGAGATCAAACCAGCCAATCCTAAAGGAAAGCTGTCCTGAATATTCATTGGAAGGACTGGTGTTGAAGCTGAAGCTCCAATACTATGGCCACCTGATGTGAAGAGTCGACTCACTGGAAAAGACCCTGATTCTGGGAAAGACTGAGCGCAGGAAGAGAAGGGGGGATAGAAAGAGAAGTGGCTGACAGAGGATGAAATGTTTGGATGGCATCACCAACTCAATGGACATGAGTTTGAGCAAACTCAGGGAAACAGTGAAGGGCAGGGAAGCCAGGTGTGCTGCAGTCCATGGGGTCACAGAGGGTCAGATATGACTTAGCGACTGAACACAACAAATCTCCTAAAACTTCCCAGTTGTGACATGAGGATACATGATAAAGTCACAGTTCAGTAGAGAGATAGGTGAAAATTGCATATCTGGGCCTTTTGGATACTGATGTACATATGACTCATATCTCCATGAGCACAGACACTACAATGAGGAGGAACCAGATAATGCTCACTGGTTTTTGGTCTGAGCTCACCAAGTGGAATCGTTATCCAAATTCAACTATAGGTGTATCCTTACATGCCACTAAAATTTTCCATTGTTATGGCTTCCATTACTGAAAGTATTATTGGTATAGATGTATTTTCTACAGCATCTCACTCACTTCTACCATTAAGATCTGATGGGACCTACTGTATTTTGGGTCATTTTAATAGGGCATTTGGAAAACTATTTTTGGGCAAGAGGAGAAGGGGGTGGCAGAGGATGAGATGGTTGAATGGCATCACTGACTCAATGGACATGAGTTTGAGCAAACTCTGGGAGATGCTGAAGGACAAGGAAGGCTGCTATGCTGCAGTTGTTCATGGTGTCCCAAAGAGTGGGACACAACTTAGCAAATGAAAAACAACAACCAGACTACCAGTATCTAGCACCTTTACCATCCAAAAACAGCTCACTGTGCTTATTGCTGAGCTTAATGAAACTAAAGTTCTCCACAAAGTTATTTCTCCATTTATACATACTTTCAGTCTGTGTGTAAGGCCTAGGGATGCCTAGAGACTTGACTGATTATTGTTTGCTCAGTGCCACAGTATAGCTCTGGATACTGGTGTTTCATGCTCCTGTGAACTTCATAGAGATTTACTGCCCAAGTAGAGTGAAGTAAGTATGCAGCAACTGATATCACAAATGCCCCCCCCCCCCTCACATTTTAACATTCCTGTTCACACTAATGACCAGGATTGGTTTGCCTTATGTGGAATGGGTTGTGCTATACCTTCATGTCCTTTCACAAGCCCATGACCTAGAAAAAGCCCTGCTCCAAGATTAAGTACTATCCTTCCACTATATTGGACTTACCTGGTGGCTCAGATGGTAAAGCCTCTGCCTACAATGCGGGAGACCTGGGCTTAATCTCTGGGTTGGGAAGATCCTCTGGGGAAGGAAATGGCAACCCACTCCAGTACTCTTGCCCCCAACATCCCATGGATGGAGGAGCTTGGTAGGCTACAGTCCGTGGGGTCGCAGAGAGTTGGACATGACTGAGCAACTTCACTTTTACTTTTTTACTTTCCACTCTATGGATGACATTCTCCACTGGACCCAAACAAGTGTACTACCCAACAAGGACTGGATTCCATGATGACCCACATATGACCATATCTGAGTCATTAATGTAAAGATGGTACAAGGACCTAGTATTTAACTGAAATCCCTAAGGGCAAAGTGGAAAGGGGTACATTGTCTCATTCCAACCTTCAAGGAACCGAGGTTTTCCCTTCTCTATCCCCCCAAAATACCAAGCAGGCCAAGCTTTTTTCGAAGCACTCCAAAGTGTCAATCTTATTTCAGTCTCTACCACAACAAACACAAAGGACACTCAGTGTAGGTGTATGAATATATGTTTATGTGCATATTTATGTGCATGTATATGTACATATATATGTATACATGAGTTCAACTCCAGGTCAAAATCCTATGTTTGATTTTGCAGGTCCAACCACAGATAATTACAAAGTATCCACCTGACAGTTCTCATGGGGGAATACTTATCACCTCATACCAAATTTGATGCATATCCAGTGAACTTTAAACACTGAAAGTAGTTGCAATAGAGGACCAAGGCCCGTCCACACCGTGTTCTTATGCATTCTGGATTCCTATACCAGCTGCCTCTATTAGAGGCCTCCCTATGAAAGGGAGAGGAGGGTTCAGCTGATATTTGTACTTTTCAGGTGCCTCTCACAGACCACTTTACTGGGGGAATCTGAAGATCGTTTTCTTGGTTACTACTCAGTATTCAGGACTTACACTCCTAGCCATCCTGCATCAGTATTCACAAGGTTATTGGGGCCATAGGAAGAGCCTTTTGTCTGGGGCTCCTTCAGATATGACATCATCTTCCCTCAGCCCCTACTCCCATCAGTATTGATACATCTGACCCTTGCCTATTTTCTTTCTGTGGGGAAAATTAAACGGTGGTGGAGCTGAGGCTCTTTCCATTTAGACTTACTTATACTATTAGAGGAAGTGAATAAAAGCTTGTTACTTTCAGTTTGGCTTGCTCTCTTAATTGACCAAGTCAAAACAGGCAGCTTTCTCTGCCAGATTAGTGCAGAGAACAAAGTAGTCACTAAAGTAAAATTCTTTTCTGGAAGGAGCACTTTGAGAGGTGCTAGGGAGACTCTTTCAAGGCTCAGGGTTGGATCATCTGCAGGAGTCGAAGGGCCCCACAATGCACATTGTCTGTCGGGCTAATGTGTCTCCAGAAGAGCCAGTGGACACCATGGGGCTCTCCAGCAGAGTACCACTGTATTGTCTATGTGCAACTCTACTCACATTCTTCTAAGCCCTGCTTAACTGCAGTTAAGGCCATGTTAAAGGAGGATAGGAAGATTGTGAACCTATCCAATTTGAACACCTGTCTCTCAAAAATTTGCCTGGAAAAGAAACAGAAATAACTGCCCTCTTTTCTAAGCTTCATGCAGAAAAAGTCCTTGAGACTATATCCCTATTCAATAACTCAGCTGACTTGTATACCAGATCATGAGTTCAGTTACTCAACTGATTTTGGCTGTTCAATCAACAGAACAACCTTGGCAACAGTAGTATCTGACATCATGATGATTGCAAAAATTTATCCAGAGTGTGGAAACTTGTTAGGCAGCAACTGATGCCACAAATGCCCTTTTCCATATTCCTTCAAACAGGGATGATTCAGATCAGTTCATCTTTGTGTGGAATGATAACAACTCACCATTTACACCCTTCCACAATGCTACTTGAATTTCCTATTTGTCAGCAATGCATCACCTGGAAAACCTCCCACTACTAGAGGAGGGGCTTGTCTTTCTACTCTGCTGATAATATCATTCTATTGAGTCCAGAGAAGAGAGCTACTCAGCAAGGGCTGAACATCCTGCTAACACATAGGTGGCAACTTGCTGGGCCATTTATTACAGAAAGCGTACAAGCACCCAAGTGAAATTTCTGGGCATGATCAGGATATGGTGTCTCATTGTCTCATTCCGTGGGAGAAGACTGCTTCTGACCCTCGCCACTCCAACAATTAAAAAGGAGATCCACGGACTGATGGAACTCTTCGCCTGCCTGCATTCTTAATGCCAGCCATTTACAGGGTTACATAAAAGGTCATTTCCTTTCAACGGGGCCACAGCCAAGAGGATGACCTGGAAGCCCTTCAACAAGCCCCAGGCTACCCCCTTTTTTTGGGCCCCTCTGATCCATTTTGCCTTTTGAGTTAACAGATATCAGCAACCGCTCTATTCACCAATTGGACTTTAAGGCAGAAGGACACTGCCAGAGGCATCAGCTGGAGTTTTTAATTCATCATCTCTAGGAATAGCTGGCTGAAAGGTACACAGCCTTTAAGAGAAAATTATTAGTCCATTATTGGGCTTTAGTGCATACTGAGCACATGACCCATGACTGTGAAATAGTCTCAAGAGACGTTCCAACCAAAAGTTATCAATAGTTTTGCTTTTGCTCTCTAATTATTTAAGGGCATTCCCACTTTAGGTCAGTGTAAAATTTTTATAAAAATATGACCAGCTAGGATTCCTGGAGTGGAGATGGCCATGCTTGCTCTGCTGCTCCTATAGTTTAGGAGCATACAGCAACATCTGAGGATGGCTCATAAGCTGGACAAGTAAGACCTTGTGGTTTATTACTGTCTTTTCTATGTGATGCAAACTGGAATGAAGATTGATAGTAAAAACTAAATGTCATAAATTTTTATAAAAGCTAATGGATCAGTTAAAAGTTCTTAAACAGTTGGGTGATAATGAATGTTACTCAAGAAATAATTGTTGTTTACTCAGTTGTGTCTGACTCTTTGCAACCCCATGGACTGCAGCATGCCAGGCTTCCCTGTCCTTCACTATCTCCTGAAGGATGTTCAAACTGATGTTCATTGAATTGGTGATACCATGCAACCATCTCATCCTCTGTTGTCCCCTTCTTCTCCTGCCTTCAATCTTTCCCAGCATCAAGGTCTTTTCCAATATGTCGGCTCTTTGCAGCAGGTGGCCTAAGTATTGGAGCTTCAGCTTCAGCACCAGTCCTTTCAATGAATATTCAGGGTTATTTTCCTTTAGGATTAACTGGCTTAAACTCCTTGCTGTCCAGGGGACTCTCAAGAGTCTTCTCCAGCACCACAGTTTGACAGCATCGATTCTTTATTGCTCACCCTTCTTTACAGTCCAACTCACATCCACACATGATTACTGGAAAAACCACAGCTTTGACTATACGAATCTTTGTCAGCAAAGTGATATCCATGTTTTAATATGTTGTCTAGGTATGTCATGGCTTTTTTTCCAAGGAGCAAGTGTCCTTTAATTTCATGGCTGCAGTCTCTGTCCATTTGGAGAACTATGTTTTGAAAATGTTATGTATACAGATAATGAAGTTCATGCTGGGTGATTTCACCAAAACATGATCAAGTCCCACTACACTGCAAGTCTTTTAACAGATGTCAAAACAGTGTTGGAGAACTCACCGATGAAAATGTATGGAAGATGAAAGGCAACATGAAAGATAACATATTTATAATTGTTTATAGAATGGAGAGACTTGGGACTGGTGGGACTGAAGAATATACTGATGTTGAAGAAAAATGAAAATATGGGAGCAACCTCTCTGCCCACTCAGCCACTTCAGCCATGATCTTCAACTTAGGACCCAAGCAACATGACATCAGGCAGCTATGAAAGTGAAAGTGAAGCTGCACAGTCGTGTCCGACTCTTTGTGACCCCATGGGCTGTAGCCTACCACGCTCCTCCATCCATGGGATTTTCCAGGCAAGAGTACTGGAGAGGGTTGCCATTTCCTTCTCCAGAGGATCTTCCTTACCCAGGGAGTGAACCCGGGTCTCCCGCATTGTAGACACTTTACCATCTGAGCCACCAGGGAAATCTGAACACAAATTTCTCCTGGTGCCCACAATCCAGCATTCCAGCTAATATCCCAGCAGAAGTTTCTCACAGTACAAGTTTAGCAAATAACACTACCCAGCCTACTCCACAGACTACTCCAGGCATTGATTCTGCACTGTACTGCAGTTTCCCAGGGAGATATTCAACTAACATCAGAGGACTCTGCTAGAGCTCAGAAATATACCAAATATGCTGGCAGAGCTTTGCACTATGATGTTACCAATGCAGTGCAAAATCTAGAGAAGGCCCTCAAGTTACTGGCTATAGGTAGAGAATGAAGTCTTTGTAGAAAAGATCCATGCTTAAAGAATTAACAGACTAATATGCTTAAAGAACTCAATCTTCAGCTTATCATGAGCAGTTTTAAAGACTTCATTTCCACTATACTATCTGTAACAATGAAATCTGTGTCTGTGTATCAGATTCCTGTTGATGCTTTCAGCAGACTTAACCTGTTTTCTTTGTCCTTTAGTGGATCCAGAAGTCTCTGGATATATAGGAATGATGTGAGCAAGATCCTAAAAGTGCCCACTGAACCCTGCTTGCTCTAAAAATGAAACATACATCTATAAAATACTTTGGGAATTAGCTTAGTATCTTAATCTACATAAATTAAGGAATCTTTAAATCCATAATTTGGACCAACAGTCCATATTACTTTGCTATAAAATGCAAAACTGAACTTTTAATAAACACTACCAGAATACTCTACACTCAGTTCAGTTCAGTCGCTCAGTCGTGTCCGACTCTTTGCGACCCCATGAATCGCAGCACGCCAGGCCTCCCTGTCCATCACCAACTCCCAGAGTTCACCCAGACTCACGTCCATTTCATGATGCCATCCAGCCATCTCATCCTCTGTCATCCCCTTCTCCTCCTGCCCCCAATCCCTCCCAGCATCAGAGTCTTTTGCAATGAGTCAACTCTTCACACGAGGCGGCCAAAGTACTGGATCTTCAGCTTTAGCATCATTCCTTCCAAAGTAATCCCAGGGCTGATCTCCTTACAGTCCAAGGGACTCTCAAGAGTCTTCTTCAACACCACAGTTCAAAAGCATCAATTCTTCAGCGTTCAGCCTTCTTCACAGTCCAACTCTCACATCCATACATGACCACAGGAAAAACCATAGCCTTGACTAGACAGACCTTTGCTGGCAACGTAATGATTCTGTTTTTGAATATACTATCTAGGTTGGTCATAACTTTTCTTTCAAGGAGTAAGCATCTTTTAATTTCATGGCTGCAGTCACCATCTGCAGTGATTTTGGAGCCCCCCAAAATAAAATCTGACACTGTTTCCACTGCTTCCCCATCTAGTCCCACGAAGTGATGGGACCGGATGCCATGATCTTCATTTTCTGAATGTTGAGCTTTAAGCCAACTTTTTCACTCTCCTCTTTCACTTTCATCAAGAGGCTTTTTAGCTCCTCTTAACTTTCTGCCCTAAGCGTCGTGTCATCTGCATATCTGAGGTTATTGATATTTCTCATGATGTACTCTGCATATAAGTTAAATAAGCAGGGTGACAATATACAGCCTTGACGTATTCCTTTTCCTATTTGGAACCAGTCTGTTGTTCCATGTCCAGTTCTAACTGTTGCTTCCTGACCTGCATACAGATTTCTCAAGAGGCAGGTCAGGTGGTCTGGTATTCCCGTCTCTTTCAGAATTGTCCACAGTTTATTGTGATCCACACAGTCAAAGGCTTTGGCATAGTCAATAAAGCAGAAATAGATGTTTTTCTGGAACTCTCTTGCTTTTTTCATAATCCAGCGGATGTTGGCAATTTGATCTCTGGTTCCTCTGCCTTTTCTAAAACCAGCTTGAACATCAGGGAGTCCACGGTTCACGTATTGCTGAAGCCTGACTTGGAGAATTTTGAGCATAACTTTACTAGCATGTGAGATGAATGCAATTGTGCGGTACTTTGAACATTCTTCTGCATTGCCTTTCTTTGGAATTGGAATGAAAACTGACCTTTTCCAGTCCTGTGGCTACTGCTGAGTTTTCCAAATTTGCTGGCATATTGAGTGCAGCACTTTTGCAGCATCAGCTTTCAGGATTTGAAACAGCTCAACTGAAATTCCATCACCTCTACTAGCTTTGTTCGTAGTGATGCTTTCTAAGGCCCACTTGACTTCACATTCCAAGATGTCTGGCTCTAGATTAGTGATCACACCATCGTGATTATCTGGGTCATGAAGATCTTTTTGTACAGTTCTCCCATGTATTCTTGCCACCTCTTCTTAATATATTCTGCTTCTGTTAGGTCCATACCATTTCTGTCCTTTATCGAGCCCATCTTTGCATGAAATCTTCCCTTGGTATCTCTAATTTTCTTGAAGAGATCTCTGGCCTTTCCCATTCTGTTGTTTTCCTCTATTTCTTTGCATTGATCGCTGAAGGCTTTCTTATCTCTTTTGCTATTCTTTGGAACTCTGCATTCAGATGCTTATATCTTTCTTCTTCTCCTTTGCTTTTCACCTCTCTTCTTTTCACAGCTATTTGTAAGGCTTCCCCAGACAGCCATTTTGCTTTTTTGCATTTCTTTTCCATGGGGATGTTCTTGATCCCTGTCTCCACTAAACTACACTAGAGACCATGTTTCTGTTTTCCTCAGAAAAATGGATATGAATGTCTCAAACTGTTACATGAATCTCAAGGAGACTTTTTAAATTTCAACTTATATTCATACTAAACATAGATGCATTTAAAGTTAAAATGTTCACGGAAGGAAATATATTAAGGTAAAGAGGCAGAATCAGTTTTAGATGTAAGAATGACATTGGCTTCCTAACTGTTTTCCCTTATCCATTGAAGGTGAAGATGAATTGGGATTTGCTTCACAGGAATTTAACCATGTATTAGAGAATGAAAACATGTTTGCAGTAATGCCTGGAAACTTGGTGCTTTGAGATAAGGTTCTTTGCTATTATGGAATGAATTCCAAAGAGTGTACAGCTATGAAAGATGGAGATCATAAGAACATAGATTCTCAGTTGCTAATTATATAAGTTTTGTGAGCAACTGTGGATTTACAATGTCTCCTGCATTTATGCTATGTAAAGAATAAATACAAGGACTCTTTGAACTAGTGTTTTTTAAAATCTCAAATACATCTTCATGAACCAAAGAAAAGATCTTCTGATGAGTACAATTTAAATTTTTTTCATGTATTCAAAAACTATTTATTGGATGCCTGTTTTAGGTCAGGCACTGTGCTTTTGCTGAGGATATACTAGAAGCAAGATAGCCCAGGGTCCATCTTTGTGGTGCTTACAGCTTATTCAGAGAGACAGCAAGGAAACATAAAACAGTGTGAAAATTGGAACAGGTGAAAAACAAGGTTATCCACAATTATTTTACTTACTAATGACACTTTCAGGTCCAGAAGATTTTTGTTTCTCTACATGAATTTCTGTTTCTAACTTCAAGTCTTGTTGCATAATCATGAGACTTTCATCTGATACATCATCATGAGCTGCATAGAGAGACACATTTAGTGCATTAAGCAGAAAAATGGATCTTGAAATCCCTATATATCAAGTTTATACATGTGTTTACAGTATTTTTTCCTTTTTATAAATATATAAATAAAGTACCATCATGTTAGACCTGATATGAAAATGGTGAGAAAAATTTCAGTGTGTAAGTCTCATTATTTCACAAAAGTTTGCTGATGTCAAATATACTTTATATTAGTCCCTACTTGTTTTACATTATTATAGTTTAGGTTAATATATACTCATAGACCAAATGATGAAAATGTATATGTAAAGGTTATTCATCACACCACATTTTTTATCACAAAATACTCAGAAGCCCCTAAATATATTAGCATATGAGATTACTTGAATAACAAGGTACTTGCTATAAATTAGGGTAATATAAATTATTATTTATACAAAGAGTTACACATAAAGCTATAAAAAAGATACTTATAATCCAACTTGGAAGGATTCCTAGACGAGAGGTTAAGTATAAACAAAATAATGGAAAGAGAAGATATCAAATATTCTATTTTTTAGGAAAGAAATGAGTAAGAAATAAAAAGAAAATATAAGATATTTACCTTTAGAAAAAGAAATACAGGAAAGAGAAAGAGAAAACAATGTATTTGGTCACCAAAAGTTGCATGCAGAACTGGTCGCAATGGCTAGTATTAAATCTAAACATGTTGCTGGCAGTGATGATATCCTCAATATAAGAACTGTTTCTCATATTTAATGACAAAGTAGGTAGAGCCCCAGGGGTTGCTTTGCCCAGAGACACAAAGAAATGATAGAGATTTAGATAGTTTGACCCCACTATAAGGAAAGTAATATTGTTAGAGTTAACTGGAGACAGCAGCACCTTTTCTGGTGTGTCACCGCAGGCCCTCTCTTTCAGAACATCTTTCATGGTTATTATGCCCAAGGAGGATGAAGAAAGGGGTAGGTGGGAGAAAAGTCATGTACACCTGAGCCTCTCCTTCCTTTACTAGCTATTATTTGCTCTTGACTGGTCCAATGGTGGTTAGTTCTCAAACAATTCTCAAAAAATGTTTGAGTTTTCAAACAATTTTTGAGTTCTCAAACAATTCTCAAAAAACTTTTTTGGCCCACCCTTACAGCCACCCGCTCAGGTATTCTGCAAGCCACTTGATAGTCCCTTGATTCAACAACAACAACAAAAAAAAGTGAGAAAAGTAAATGATGAGACTGTTTACCAGACTCAGATCTAAGGTCATTCTTGCCACTCTAACTGGTTACCTGGCTCAATTAAACCTCTTCATAAAGTGATGTCAACTGGTTCACGGCACAATCTATATGTGAACTGAAAACTTTCCAAGCAAAGAAAAAGCAGTAGTAGTCAGAGTGATGTAAAAACGGTAATAGGGTACTTACTCCTGGATCACAGGGTCAAGATCTTTCCCAAAGACATCTATGGGTTTTCTTACCCAACAGTAGGTCTCAAGGAGGAGACTGACAGGCTCTACATCAGATATCTGGGACTAGATAATGACCTTTGGGCATAATGGGGTCCACATACTGATAACTCCAATGACTAATGAAAGTAATATTCTCTCCAACCCTCCCAGTAAATCTTGATATGAATCAGAGTGCATCCCCTTACTTGTATCCAGATCTCTTAACTTTAAAAATAAACAAGGCTATGAGTTAGGCCGAGGTCCTTCTGTCTCCACTGGGAACATGAGAATGTTTTACAAATCTCCCCTCTCCCCAACATGAGGATGGGGAGGTGAGGAAGAATTTCATTCTTTGGTCTTTTTAGAGCAAGATGAGGGGAAAATGTGTGTGTGTGTTTATCCCCAATCCATGCTCAGAAATCCTATAACTGAGGCCATTTCAGTCGCCCTACATAAAAAACTGAACCTAACAAACTACCAGTACCTAGTGCCTTCAACAGCCAAAGCAACTACCTAGAGGATTAAAACCTCATTACTGAGCTTAATGAAGCAAAAGTTCTTCATAAGACTATTTCTCCATTTCAGTAACCCCATCTGGCCTGTGGATGAGGCCTCAGGTATATAGAGAGTCAATTGATTATTAGAGGCTTAATGCTGAGCGCAGAAGAATTGATGCTTTTGAACTGTGGTGTTGGAGAAGACTCTTGAGAGTCCCTTGGACTGCAGGGAGATCCAACCAGTCCATTCTGAAGGAGATCAGCCCTGGGATTTCTTTGAAAGGAATGATGCTGAAGCTGAAACTCCAGTACTTTGGCCACCTGATACAAAGAGCTGACTCATTTGAAAAGACCCTGATGCTGGGAAAGATTGAAGGTGGGAGGAGAAGGGGATGACAGAGGACGAGATGGTTGAATGGCATCACCGACTCAGAGGACATGGGTTTGAGTGGACTCCGGGAGTTGGTGATGGACAGGGAGGCTTGGCGTGCTGCAGTTCACAGGGTCACAAAGAGTCGGATATGACTGAGCGACTGAACTGAACTATGGAGAACAGTATGAGGGTTCCTTAAAAAACTAAAAACAGAACTACCATATGACCCAGCAATCCCCCTACTGGGCATGTACCCTGAGAAAACCATAATTCCAAAATACACATGCACCTCAATGTTCATTGCAGCACTATCTACAATAGCCAGGACATGGAAGCAACCTAGATATTCACTGACAGATGAATAGGTAAAGAAGATATAGTATGTATATACAATAGAATATTACTCAGTCATACAAAAGAAAGAAATTGGGTCATTTGTAGTCACATGGTAGAACCCAGAATCTATCATACAAAGTGAAGTCAGTCAAAAAGAGAAAAACAAATATCAAATATTAACAAACATATATGGAATCTATTAAAATGGTACTGATAAACCTATATGCAGAGGAAAAAAAGACATGCAGGCATAGAGAATGGACTTGTGGACAAAGAAAGGGAAAGAGAAGTCAGGACAAACTGAGAGATTGGGACTGACGTAAATACACTACCACGTATAAAATGGATAGCTGGTGAGAACCTGTGTACAACACAGGGAGCTCGACTCGTTGCTCTGTGGTGACGTAGATGGGTGGCAGGGGGGACACAGGGTGAGAAAGATCCAAGAGGGAAGGAATACATGTATACTTACAGCCAATTCATGTTGTACAGCAGAAACTAACACAACATAACATTGTAAAGCAATTACACTCCAACTAAAAAAAGATCCTATGATAGCTGGGTGGGCTATCATCCATGGAGTCGCAAAAGAGTTGGACACGACTTAGCAACTAAACAGCAACAGCAACAATGAAAAACCATAATGGAAAAGGATATTTTAAAAAAGAGTATGTATATATATGTATAACTGAATCACTCTGGTATGTAACAGCAATTAACAACAATGCGAACCAAGTACACTTCAATAAAAATAAATAAGAAAAATAATATTTAAAATAAAATAAACCACATGCCATATACATATTTATGAACTAAAGAAAAAAGATAATTTGATGAGTTTAATTTAAAATATTTATTAAAAATTATCTATATTTATTATACTTACTAGTGTGTCCTTCCCTTCTGTGACTTTTTCCTTTCTTTACATATTGTTGGATTTTTGAATCTTGATTCTCATGCATACGCTTTTTATCTTGTACTTTATCATGAGCTATATAGAGAGATACATTTAGTCCACTAAGTGAATAAAACAAATATTATTGTGAAATTTCTAATTTCAAATTTATAATAATTGTGCAATAACATATTCTCTTATTTTAATAAAATTTTAAATGAACTGCCACAATGCTAGATCCACATGAAAATTTTGAGGTAAATTCTGATAGATGTAAGTTGAAGCTGTCTGTTTCATAGGAATCAAATATTTGTATATTAGTCTCCAGTTTCCTTGTGTTATTTACACTTTAGGTAAATACATATTTATAGACTAAACAATGAAAATGTGTATGCACAAGTTTTCCATTACAATATTATGTGTAATTACAAAATAATTAAAATCACCAAATATATAAACATAGAAGATTGGTTGATCTTTGGTTGATTGGTTGAGTCAAACTAAAGTATATATTATAAACTATGGTAAAGTATAAATTACAGTACTTGGTAGTATAAACAAGTGTACCTATTGCTGCAAAGGAAATGAAAAAAAACCTCTACAAAATGATTTGGAGGGATTTCAAGGAGGTAGTATTAAGTGAAAAAAAAACTTAAATAAGTATCTTACATACTACCTTTTGTGAAAGACAGGGACATAAGAAAGAAATATAAAAACAGGGGAAATGAGTTATTTTTCAATCAAACATGGAGAAGACAAATCAGGAAACAATTTAGCTGGATACCTACAAAAGGAGGGTGAGGACTAAGGAATGCAGGGAAGGTATAAGAAAGGAATGACAACTTACATATATCACTTTGCCCAGTTATTACTTTTGGGAAAAGGTTCATGTTTTATATATTCAAAAAACAAAACTAAATTAAAAAATAAAAAGGAAGACTAACATTGAAAGCAAACTTGAAGCTACTGAATGAAAAGATAAGCACAAATCCAAGTAACTCATCAGCTACAGAACAACCATCAGCTGCTGAACCACTATTAACAGGAGGATGTTGGAATCCACCAAGAAAAAGATACTCCGTGTCCCAGAACAAAAGAGACGCCGCAACAAGGCAGTAGGAGGGAGACAATCACATTAAAATCAAACCTCATACCAGCCAGAGATACTTGGAGGGCACAAACAAAACCTTATGTGCACCAGGACCCAGGGGAAGGACCAGTGATCCCTATAAGATCTAAGATCTGTCTGAGAGTGTTTGAGGGTTTCCTGTAGAGGCATGAGTCAGCAGTGGACTAACATGGGAACAGGAGCACTGGCAGTAGTAGTCCTGGGAGGTGTGGCATGTTGGGATTAAGTTCTCTTGGAGATCACCATGGATCCTACTAAAGAGCCTACAGTCCTGACACAGAGACTGCAGACTATAGGAATGGGCCACCTTAGGCCAAACTACAGGGAGGGCGCACAGCCCCACCCATCAGCATAAAATTGTATAACAGATTTACTGAGTATGGCCCGGAGTAAGACCCAGGTTTCCCCAGAGCCAGCGACTTAGCAGCAGTAGCAGCATGCCCCAACTGATGCCGAAGAAGCTGAATGATTCTATGAAGACCTACAAGACCTTCTAGAACTAACACCAACACAAGGTATCCTTTTCATCACAGGGGATTGAAATGAAAACATAAGAAGTCAAGAGATAGCTAGCTGCTGCTGCTGCTAAGTTGCTTCAGTCGTGTCCGACTCTGTGCGACCCCATAGACGGCAGCCCACCAGGCTCCCCCGTCCCTGGGATCCTCCAGACAAGAATACTGGAGTGGGTTGCCATTTCTTCTCCAATGCATGAAAAAGAAAAGTGAAAGTGAAGTCGCTCAGTCATGTCCGACTCCTAGCGACCCCATGGACTACAGGCTACCAGGCTCCTCCATCCATGGGATTTGCCAGGCAAGAGTACTGGAGTGGGTTGCCACTGCCTTCTCCAAGAGATAGCTAAAGAGCAAATTTGGCCTTGGAGTGCAAAATGAAGTAGGGCAAGGATGAGTTTTGCCAAGGGAATGCACTGATCATAGCTAACACTCTCCCAACAACACAAGAGATGACTCTACAAACGGACATTCAGTTCAGTTCAGTTGCTCAGTTGTGTCCGACTCTTTGTGACCCCATGAACTGCAGCATGCCAGGCCTCTCTGTCCATCACCAACTCCTGGAGTTCACCCAAACTCGTGTCCCTCGAGTCGGTGATGCCATCCAACCATCTCACCCTCTGTCGCCCTTTCTCCTCCTGCCCTCAATCTTTCCCGAGGTACTCTTGCTAAACGGTCGGCCATGAGGACCTAACATGTAGCCCCACTATGGTCCACTTTTTGATGGCCGCTATGAATAAAGCAAGTGCTATTTTCTATACTTTTATCAATGAATCTTGAGACAGATCAGAAACTAGCATATATACTTGTCCTGATTCCCAGCTTTCAAAAATAAACACAATAGGACTATAACAAAGCACCAATTTCCCTGGTAAAAATATGAGAGCCTATTCCAGGACAAAGTTTGAAAGGCAGTTGGAGGAGAATTACATTTCTTGGGCTTTTTGGATCGTGGTACACTAATATCTGTAATCCTCACAAGCCCTGGCACTAGAACGAGGGGGAAGCAGATAATGCTGTCTGTTTTGGGGCCACCACCACAAACAGAAACCTTTTCCAGGCCAGACTATGGTACGCTGTATTGTTATTGCCTTCATTGCTGAATGTATTATTGGTAGAGATATATTATTTAGGTGACCCACCACTTGTATTCACTTCCAAGCTGTGACAGGATTTGATAATGTTAGGGTATTTTAATGGGGCAGGCTGGAAGATCTTGAGCCATCCAATTACCAGAACCTAGAACCCTTATCTGTTAAATTCCAAAAACAATACTGACATGCTGGGAGTAAAAAATAAATAGCTGCCCTTGTTGCTGAGCTTAAACAAACCAATAAATTCCACAAACTATATCTGCATTCAATAGCCCCATCAGACCTGTGCACAAAACCTCAGGTGCCTACAGACTAACATGATTAAGGCTGCACAAAGTGTTAGTACCAACCTCACACTGGTATTGTGACTGTCACAGAAGCTATTGCCCAAGGTAAAGGAACTCAGTATATAGCAACCAACAACTTGAATACTGTTCAGCATCTCTCTTCATGCCAATGACGATGATCAATTTACCCCTATGTATAATTAATTGAAATATGCCACTAATGTCCTTCCACAGGGATCTCTCAGTTCCCCATCTGCCTATCTTCAATGGGTAGAGCATGACTGAGATAAAGTCCCACTCACAGAGGGAATGATAACCTTGCTATATTGATGACATCTTTCTGGTGGGCCCAGACAAGCACCATCCCACAAGCGCTGAACATCCTGTTGATCCATATGGGACAACATAGCTGGGCCATTAATATAGACAAGGACCTAGTATCCAGTGAAATTCCAGTGTGTGACCTGTAGCAGATAAAAATCTTACTCCAGAGATGTTTGCAAACCTTTGGGCCCTCTCTTCCTCAAATTATTTATTTTAAATGTATTGATGGGACTTTTGATGGGATTTGTTGACTACTAACACATTTGCATGCTGCCCACAGGGATGTGATGGCACATTTCTAAGAAGTTACCATAAAGGCTATCCCCTTTGAGTGGAGACCCAGCCAAAAAGATGCTCTGGAAGACTTCCAACAGATCGTTCAAGCTCCTTCCCTGGACTCTTCTGAGTCCCCATTTGTTTTCTGAGTTACTGACCTCTTTGTAGCTTACTGACATTGTAGCCTATAGCAAAAAGACACTGACAGAGGCCAGAGGCAGCCATTGGTTGTTCGGAGCAGAAATTTCCCAGGTTGGCTGAAAGGTACATAGCCTTAGTGAGATAACTACTGATCTATTATTGTCCTTAATGGATACTGAGCATGAAATAGTCTTAAGGTCAGAAATCCCAACTAAACTGTATCAAGAACTTCGTTTTTGTTTTTAAGCTGCCTTAAGGTATTCACACTTTAAATCAAAATGTAAAATTTTATCCATACAAAACATATGCTGAGATATATCTTCAGGAAACAAAAAAGATCTGATAAGTTTAATTTTAAATGATATGAAGTTATTTATGATTATGATGCTTACGAGAGAGTCTTTCCTTTTTCAGAGTTCTTTGCTTCTTTACTTGCATTTGGGTTTTTGACACCAAATCCTGATGGTTAAGCATAACCTTTTCATATGATGCTTCATCATATCCTACATAAAGAAGTACATTTAGTCCACTGAACAGAAAAAAAAGATCTACTGTGAAATATCTAAACTTCAAATTTATACAAGTGTACAACAGAATTCTCTTTCATTTTGATAAAAAAATAATCATAAAGCTAGATATGACAAAAAATTGTGAGAAAAGTTTTAGTGAGTGTTTTGAATATATTTCTATCAGTCTCTAGTTTTCTTGGGTTATTTATACTTTAGGTCACTATCAATCATAGATCAAACAATGAAAACACATAGGCACAAGATTACTCATCATAGCATCATGTGTAATTGCATAATATTCAAACTACCTGAATATTCATAGATCATTGATTGAATAATCTAAGATATGTACCATAAACTATGATATAAATAATGGTTTAAAATGTGACACAAACAGCTGTACATTCAGCTATAAATTGAATGAAAAAGTTATCCAGACATGAAAGAATTTCCAAGAATGTTATGTAAAAAATAAAAGTGAAAAAGTATATATTTAGTATATTACCTTTGAGGTAAGAAAGAAGGGGAAGTTAAGGGGAAAATTAAGAAAAATAGACACATTTACAAATGATTTAAAGAAATAATAAACCACAGGACAATATAATATATGGTTACTTACAACAGAAGGGATAAACTGGGGCATACAGGGGAAGGGATTCAGGAAAGCATGATCTCTTGCAATCTCTTTTAGAGGTAGGTTGATATCCCATATATTCCAAATGTAAAAGCAAATTAAGGGGGCAGTCCTAAGATGGTGGAGGAATAGGATGGGGAGACCACTTTCTCCCCCATAAATTCATCAAAAGAACATTTGAACGCTGAGCAAATTCCACAAAACAACTTCTGAATGCTGGCAGAGGACATGAGGCACCCAGAGAGGCACTCCTTGTCATCGAAAGGAAGTAGAACAAAATATAAAAGGTAAAAAGGGAGACAAAAGAGGTAGGGATGGAGATCCATCCCGGTAAGGGAGTCTTAAAAGAGAAGTTTCCAAACACCAGGAAACAGTCTCATGGGGGTCTGTGGGGAATCTTGGAATCACAGAGGGCCACATAACTGGGAGGAAAAATTAGTCAATCAATAATTAAAACCCACAGATTACAGTGCCTAGTTACAACTCCCAGTGCTCCCAGCTGCCACCAGCAAGCAGGGGATGAACAGGGAGGCCCAGGCTGCATTGCTTAGGGTAAGGACTGGGTCAGAATGCCTTGAGAGCAATCTGAGGGAACTAAAGTGAGATAGCAACCCAAACTGTGGGATAGCCAGAGAGAGAGAGAAAAAGAAAGAGAGAGCGAGAACTGTCCTGTGAAAAGCCCTAACCTGAGGCACTGCCAGGCCTGCTCACAAAACAAAGGACTGAGCAAACACCAGAGGAGAGCTAGCAGGCTCCGGACTGGCCCATCCCCCGCCGGAGACAAGCAGGCAGGGAGGCAGCCAGAGCCAGAAAGGGGCAATCACGGCCCCAGAGAGGCATCCTCTACCAAACTGCAAACAGGCCCCATTGCTAACCAAGAGTTCTTGGGATTCTGGATGGTTGACATCCACCGGGAGGGTGACAGCCAGAGATCAGCTCCCCAGAAGAGACACATGGCACACCTGAGAAGGCACGCCCATTGTACACCCAGAAAACCAAGCTGCTGGGACGGGGCAGGCGATAAGACGCACCCCCACCTGGGGGTGACTGCGTTTGCCAAGCACCTGGTCACCAGAGCTGCTCGGACTTGGGAAGGGCACAAAACACAGGGCCAACTGAGTCTGCCATTTGGGGAGTACTTGAGAACCTGAGCAGCTTAGACCTGGAAAATGAACGCAACCCAAGGCCAGCCTCAGACAGTTCCCGGCAGAGCAACCTAGAGCCTGAGCAGTGTAGACCATGAAAGCACACATGCCATGAGCGGGGGCAAACCCAGTGCAGCAGAAACACTGCGAGCACTCCCCACACATGCCAGTGATATTTGTTTGCAGTGTTTTTCCCTCCCCACAGCAGGACTGAACAAGTGAGCCTAAATAAGTGACCACCATTGCCCCCTGGTGTCAGGGTGGAAATTAGACACTGAGAGAACAGAGGGAACGGCTTTGGAAGTGACAGGTGCAACAGATTTAAACCCTGTAGTTAGCCCCAACTACAGTGGAAGGGGCCTATAAATCCTGAGAAGTATAAGCCAGATCAAGGAACTATCTGAAAATGAACTGACCCCATACTGTCTGCAACAGCTCCAGAGAAATTTCTAGATATATTTTGACTATTATCACTTTTTAAATTTAAAAAAAACCTGTTTTTAATTTTAAGGCCTCTATACTCTTTTAATCTTCATTTTTATAATCTATTACCTTGCAAAAAAAGAGACTATTTTTAAAGCAAATTTCATATATATGTATTTTATAATGTTTGAGACTTTATTTTGTTTATTAATACTGTATTTTTGAGAGTCTAACCTCTATTCTAGATTTTTAATCTTTGCTTTCTGATATTTGTTATCAATTTTGTACATTTAAGAACCCAATCTGCAGTACCCATTTTTACTTGGGAATGCGATTACTGGCTTGATTGTTCTCTCCCCCTGTTGACTCTTTCTCTCCATCAGGTGGCGTCTATCTCCTCCCTCCCCCTTCTCTTCTCTACCCAACTCTGTGAATCTCTTTGTGTGTTCCGGGCTGTGGAGGACACTTAGGGAACTGATTACAGGCTGCATCTGTCTCTCTCCTTTTGATTCCCCCTTTTCTCCTCTTCTAGTCAAGTCTATGATTTTTCCAGTGGTCATGTATGGATGTGAGAGTTGGACTGTGAAGAAAGCTGAGCACTGAAGAACTGATGCTTTTGAACTGTGGTGTTGGAGAAGACTCTTGAGAGTCCCTTGGACTGCAAGGAGATCCAACCAGTCCATTCTGAAGGAGATCAGCCCTGGGATATCTTTGGAGGGAATGATGCTAAAGCTGAAACTCCAGTACTTTGGCCACCTCATGAGAAAAGTTGACTCATTGAAAAAGACTGATGCTGGGAGGGATTGGGGGCAGGAGGAGAAAGGGACAACAGAGGATGAGATGGCTGAATGGCATCACTGACTCGATGGATGTGAGTCTGAGTGAACTCCAGGAGTTGGTGATGGACAGGGAGGCCTGGCGTGCTGTGATTCATGGGGTTGCAAGGAGTCGGACACAACTGAGCAACTGAACTGAACTGAACTTTCTCCTCCTGGTCACCTCTGTCTCCTTCCTCCCTCTTCTCTTTTCTGTGTAATTCTGTGAACATCTCTGAGGGGTCCAGACTGTGGAGAGCACATAGGGAATTGATTATTGGCTAGCTTGTTCTCTCCCCTTTTGATTCCCCCTCTTCTCCTCCTGGTCACCCGTCTCTCCCTCATCCCTCTTCTTTTCTCCATGTAACTCTGAGAACCTCTCCAGGTGGCCCTCACTGGAGAAACTTTTCATCATTAACCTAGATGTTTTATCATTGGTGCTGTATAGATGAAGAAGTCTTGAGGCTACAGTAAGAATAAGACAGAAAACCAGAGGCAGGAGGCTTAAGTCCAAATCTTGAGAACACCAGAGAACTCCTGACTCCAGGGAACATTAATCAATAAGAGCTCATCCAAATGCCTCCATACCTTCACTGAAGCCAAGCACCACCCAAGGGCCCACAAGTTCCAGAGCAAGACATATCACACAAATTCTCCAGCAACACAGGAACATAGCCCTGAGCTTCAATATACAGGCTGCCCAAAGACACACCAAACCCACTGACATCTCAAAACTCACTACTGGACACTTCATTGCACTCCAGAGAGAAGAAATCCAGCTCCATCCACCAGAACACTGACACAAGCTTCCCTAAGCAGGAAACCTTGACAAGCCACCTGTCCAACACCACCCACAGTGAGGAAGCTCCATAATAAAGAAAAATCGCAAACTGCCAGAATAGAGAAAGGACACCCCAAACACAGCAAATATAAACAAGATGAAAAGGCAGAGAAATACCCAGCAGGTAAAGAAACAGGATAAATGCCCACCAAACCAAACCAAAGAGGAAGAGGTAGGGAATCTACCTGATAAAGAATCCTGAATAATGATAGTGAAAATGATCCAAAATCTTGAAAACAAAATGGAGCTACAGATAAATAGCCTGGAGACAAGGATTGTGAAGATGCAAGAAATATTTAACAAGGACCTAGAAGAAATAAAAAAGAGCCAATATATAATGAATAATGCAATAAATGAGATCAAAAACACTCTGGAGGGAACCAACAGTAGAATAACGGAGGCAGAAGATAGAATAAGTGAGGTAGAAGATAGAATGGCAGAAATAAGTGAAGCAAACAGGAAAAAAGAAAAAAGAATTGAAATGAGGAAAATCTCAGACCTCTGGGACAATGTTAAATGCCCCAACATTCAAATCATAGGAGTCCCAGAAGAACACAACAAAAAGAAAGACCATGAGAAAATACTTGAGGAGATAATAGTTGAAAACTTCCCTAAAATGGGGAAGGAAATAATCATCCAAGTCCAAGAAACCCAGAGAGTCTCAAACAGGATAAACCCAAGGTGAAACACCCCAAGACACATATTAATCAAATTAACAAAGATCAAACACAAAGAACAAATATTAAAAGCAGCAAGGGAAAAACAACAAATAACACACAAGGGGATTCCCATAAGGATAACAGCTGATCTTTCAACAGAAACTCTTCAGGCCAGAAGGGAATGGCAGGACATACTTAAAGTGATGAAAGAAAATAATCTACAACCCAGATTACTGTACCCAGCAAGGATCTCATTCAAATGTGAAGGAGAAATCAAAAGCTTTACAGACAAGCAAAAGACTTCAGCACCACCAAACCAGCTCTCCAACAAATGCTAAAGGATCTTCTCTAGACAGGAAACATAGAAAGGGTGTACAAACTTGATCCCAAAACAATAAAGTAAATGGCAATGGGATCATACTTATCAATAATTATCTTAAATGTAAATGGGTTGAATGCCCCAAACTAAAAGACAAAGACTGGCTGAATGGATACCAAAAAGAGACCCCTATATATGTTGTCTACAAGAGACTCACCTCAAAACAAGGGACACATACAGACTGAAAGTGAAGGGCTGGAAAAAGATACTCCACGCAAACAGAGACCAAAAGAAAGCAGGAGTAGCGATACTCAGTGCAGCTGCTCAGTTGTGTCCGACTCTTTGCGACCCCATGATTCGCAGCATGCTAGGCCTCCTTGTCCATCACCAACTCCCAGAGTTCACCCAAACTCTTGTGCATCGAGTCAGTAATGTCATCCACCCATCTCATCCTCTGTTGTCCCCTTCTCCTCCTGCCCCCAATCCCTCCCAGCATCAGGGTCTTTTCCAATGAGTCAACTCTTGGCATGAGGTGGCCAAAGTATTGGAGTTTCAGCTTTAGCATCAGTCCTTCCAATGAACACCCAGGACTGATCTGCTGTAGGATGGACTGGTTGGAGCTCCTTGCAGTCCACGGGACTCTCAAGAATCTTCTAAAACACCACAGTTCAAAAGCATCAATTCTCCAGCATTTAGCTTTCTTCACAGTCCAACTCTCACATCTATACATGACTACTGGAAAAACCATAGCCTTGACTAGACAGACCTTTGTTGTACTCATATCACATAAAATAGACTTTAAAACAAAGGCTGTGGAAAGAGACAAAAAAGGACACTACATAATGATCAAAGGATCAATCCAAGAAGAATATATAACAATTATAAACATATATGCACCCAACATAGGAGCACTGCAATATGTAAGGCAACTGCTAACAAGTATGAAAGGGGAAATTAACAATAACACAATAATAGTGGGAGACTTTAGTACCCCACTCACACCTAAGGATAGATCAACTAAACAGAAAATTAACAAGGAAACACAAACTTTAAATGATACAAATAGACCAGTTAGACCTCGTTGATATCTATAGCACATTTCACCCCCAAACAATGAATTTCACCTTTTTCTCAAGTGCACATGGAACCTTCTCCAGGATAGATCACATCCTGGGCCATAAATCTAGCCTTGGTAAATTAAAAAAAAAAAAACTGAAATCATTCCAACCATCTTTTCTGACCACAATGCAGTTAGATTAGATGTCAATTACAGGAGAAAAACTATTAAAAATTCCAACATATGGAGGCTGTACAACACACTGCTGAATAACCAACAAGTCACAGAAGAAATCAAAAAAGAAATCAAAACATGCATAGAAATGAATAAAAATGGAAATACAACAACTCAAAACCTATGGGACACTGTAAAAGCAGTGCTAAGGGAAAGGTTCATAGCAATACAGGCTTACCTCAAGAAACAAGAAAAAAGTCAACTAAATAACCTAACTCTACACCTAAAGCAACTAGAAAAGGAAGAAATGAAGAACCCCAGGGTTAGCAGAAGGAAGGAAATCTTAAAAATTAGGGCAGAAATAAATGCAAAATAAACAAAAGAGACCATAGCAAAAATCAACAAAGCCAAAAGCTGGTTCTTTGACAAAATAAATAAAACTGACAAACCATTAGCCAGACTCATCAAGGAACAAAGGGAGAAGAATCAAGTCAACAAAATTAGAAAGGAAAATGGAGAGATCACAACAGACAACACAGAAATACAAAGGATCATAAGAGACTACTACCAGCAACTATATGCCAATAAAATGGACAACTTGGAAGAAATGGACAAATTCTTAGAAAAGTACAACTTTCCAAAACTGAACCAGGTAGAAATAGAAAATCTTAACAGACCCATCATAAGCATGGAAATTGAAACTGTAATCAGAATCTTCCAGGAAACAAAAGCCCAGGGCCAGACAGCTTCACAGCTGAATTCTACCAAAAATTTAGAGAAGAGCTAACACCTATCCTACTCAAACTCTTCCAGAAAATTGCAGAGGAAGGTAAACATCCAAACTCATTCTATGAGGCCACCATCACGCTAATATAAAAACCTGACAAAGATGCCACAAAAAAAGAAAACTACAGGCCAATATCATTGATGAAAATAGATGCAAAAATCCTTAACAAAATTTTAGCAAACAGAATCCAACAACATATTAAAAAGATCATACATCATAACCAAGTGGGCTTTATCCCTGGGATGCAAGCATTCTTCAATATCAACTAGTGTAATACACTACATTAACAAATTGAAAAATAAAACCCATTTGATTATCTCAATAGATGCAGAGAAAGCCTTTGACAAAATTCAATATCCATTTATGATAAAAAAAAAATTCCCTCCAGAAAGGAGGAATAGAAGGAACATACCTCAACATAATAAAAGCTATACATGACAAACCCACAGCAAACATTATCCTCAATGGTGAAAAATTGAAAACATTTCCCCTAAAGTCAGGAACAAGACAAGGGTGCACACTCTCACCACTCCTATTCAACATAGTTTTGGAAGTATTGGCCACAGCAATCAGAGCAGAAAAAGAAATAAAAGGAATCCAGATTGGAAAAGAAGAAGTAAAACTCTCACTGTTTGCAGATGACATGATCTTGTACATAGAAAACCCTAAAGACTCCACCAGAAAATTACTAGAGCTATTCAATGAATATAGTAAAGTTGCAGGATACAAAATCAACACACAGAAATCTCTTGCATTCCTATACACTAGCAATGAGAAAATAGAGAAATTAAGGAAACAATTCCATTCACCACTGCAATGAAAAGAATAAAATACTTAGGAATATATCTACCTAAAGAAACAAAGGACCTATATATAGAAAAGTATAAAACACTGGTGAAAGAAATCAAAGAGGACACAAATAGATGGAGAAATATACCATGTTCATGGATCGGAAGAACCAATACAGTGAAAAATCAACATAGTGAAAACATATTACCCAAAGCAATCTATAGATTCAATGCAATCCCTATCAATCTACCAACGGTATTTTTCACAGAGCTATAACAAATAATTTCACAGTTTGTATGTAAATACAAAAAACCTCAAATAGCCAAAGCAATCTTGAGAAAGAAGAATGGAACTGGAGGAATCAATATCCCTCACTTCACAGGGATGAAGCCACAGTCATGTACTACAAAGCCACAGTCATCAAGACAGTATGGTACTGGCAAAAAGACAGAAATATAGATCAATGGAACAAAATAGAAAGCCCAGAGATAAATCCACGCACCTATGAACATCTTATCTTTGACAATGGAGGCAAGAATATACAATGGAGAAAAGACAATCTCTTTAACAAGTGGTGCTGGGAAAACTGGTCAACCCACTTGTAAAAGAATGAAACTAGAACACTTTCTAACACCATTCACAAAAACAAAATGGATTAAAGGTCTAAACATACGACCAGAAACTATAAAACTCCTAGAGGAAAACATAGGCAAAACGCTGTCCAACATAAATCACAGCAAGATGCCCTATGATCCACCTCCCAGAATATTGGAAATAAAACCAAAAATAAACAAATGGGACCTAATTAAAATTAAAAGCTTCTGCACAACCAAGGAAACTATAAGCAAGGTGAAAAGACAGCCTTCTGAATGGGAGAAAATAATAGTAAACAAAGCAACTGACAAAGAATTAATCTCAAAAATATACAAGCAACTCCTGCAGCTCAATTACAGAAAAATAAATGACCCAATCAAAAAATGGGCCAAAGAACTAAACAGACATTTCTCCAAAGAAGACATAAAGATGGCTAACAAATACATGAAAAGATGCTCAACATCACTCATTATCAGAGAAACGCAAATCAAAACCATAATGAGGTACCATTTCATACCATTTGCTGCTATCCAAAAGTCTACAAACAATAAACGCTGGAGAGGGTGTGGAGAAAAGGGAACCCTCTTACACTGTTGGTGGGAATGCAAACTAGTACAGCCACTATGGAGAACAGTGTGGAGATTCCTGAAAAAACTGGAAAAAGAACTGCCATATGATCCAGCAATCCTACTACTGTGCATACACACCAAGGAAACCAGAATTGAAAGAGACAAGTGTACCCCAATGTCCATCACATCACTGTTCATAACAGCCAGGACGTGGAAGCAATCTAGATGTCCATCAGCAGACGAATGGATAAGAAAGTTGTGGTTACATATACACAATGGAGTATTACTCAGCCATGAAAAAGAATACATTTGAATCAGTTCTAAAGAGGTGGATGAAACTGGAACCTATTATACAGAGTGAAGTAAGCCAGAAAGAAAAACACCAGTATAGTATACTAACACATATATATGGAATTTAGAAAGATGGTAACAATAACTCTATATGTGAGACAGCAAAAGAGACACAGATGTTATAGAACAGTCTTTTGGACTCTGTGGGAGAGGGCGAGGGTGGGATGATTTGCGAGAATGGCATTGAAACATGTGTATTATCATATGTGAAACGAATCACCAGTGCAGGTTTGATGCATGATACAGGGTGCTCAGGGCTGGTGCACTGGGGATGGTATGGGGAGGGAGGTGGAAGTGGGGTTCAGGATGGGGAACACATGTACACCTGTGGTGGATTCATGTCAATGTATGGCAAAACCAACACAATATTGCAAAGTAATTAGCCTCTAATTAAAATAAATAAATTTATATTAAAAAAATAAAAATAAAGGTTGGGTTAAAAAGGAAAGACTTAGTGAAACTGAACAGAGGTAAACTGAGATTATCCAGTCTGAGGACCATGAAGAGAAATAAACAGAGCGAGCCTCAGAGATTGATGGAAACAAGCGTATCAAGATAAGTACAATGGGCAACAAAGAGGAAAAGTAGAGAAAGAAGAAATAACGATCAGTAACTTCCCCAATATTATGAAAAACAGTAATCTTCACATAAAGTAGCTCAACAAGCCCTAAGTAAAGCATACTCAATGAGATCCACACATATACATATCATAGTCAAGCTGTCAAAAACAGTTTCCTAGAACTTCCAACATTCTTAATTTGAGGTGGGATTTTTGAGATTAAAACTTCATCTTCATTTGACATATTTTCATCTGATACCCATTTTCTCAACTATAAGAAAAGATTTTAATCCACTAAAACAGGAAACTTTTATTGTGACGCTTCTGAATTAAGATAGACCAAGTATCACCTAAAGTTTCCTTTCATTTTTGTAACAATTTAAGTAAATGACCACAATTTTTTAAAAGATCAAAATATAAGACTGGACTATGATGTTTAGTGTAACCATGAGAGTGTTTCTACTGAAAGAATGTGTAGGCACTCTGTTATTTCATACATATACTTAAAAGTTGAAGGTAACTTCATTTTTCTAAGCATATTCACTTTTTTTAAGTTTTCACATTTTAAACCATGAGATTGATATTAAAACTGGAATAAAAAATAGTGATTCAATATTCATTTAAAAATGAAAAATGGAATACGAGGGTAAAAACGAAGTATCCAAGGATATTTATATCCAATATATTTATAGTTTTAATAATTATAGATTATGTGTTCCTGGAATAAAGGAAAAAATATTGGATTTGTAAACAATCTGACTATAAACTATTTATAAGATACACCACACCTAAGCTTAATAATACATAAAGGTGGAAAGCAAATATATGAAAAAAGATATGTATGCATATATTAATCAAAATAGATCTGCTATAGTTATGTCAACATCAGACAAAACAGAATTTAAGTCAAAGGAACTTACCAAAGATTAAGATGATCTCTTTAATAAAAAGTTGAGTTCACTAGAAACATGCACTTTTATAAAATTGTATATACTTAATAACACAGGCAGTATAAGGAGGCCAGTAATACAAAAATAGATAAATCCAAAATTATAGCAAAAGAATTCAATATGCATGTTTCAGCAAATGGTAGAATGAACCGAAGATTCAAGAAAACCAAGAAATTAAAAAATAATTTTAATATAACTTTTAAAAACTTTGCAGTGATATTGTAAGTCTGAATCAGGCTACATATGTCACTTAATTAAAATCAATTAATTCAATTAAAATAATTTAATAATTTTTATAATAATATTTACTACTGAATTTTTTCTATCAACTCCAAGGAAAATAATTTATCTGATACTTCATGCATACTCTGAGCTATAAGATGACTTTCATATGCACTAGACAACCAGATTTGTGCTATAAGCAATATATGCAATATATGTTAATTACCCAACAATATTTTGTCTCATTTATTAAAATATAAACAAGTCATAATCTGTGGTAATAAAGCATTAAAAAGATTATCGAAGAATAAACACATGTGACTACATTTTTCATGTCTGTAAATAGAATCAGTCTTGTTTAGATATTCAGAGATATCAATAATCTAAAGTGAATAATAATTTAATATTGGCTAAAGCTCAACATTCAGAAAACAAAGATCATGGCATCTGGTCCCGTCACTTCATGGGAAATAGATGGGGAAACAGTGGAAACTGTCAGACTTTATTTTTGGGGCTCCCAAATCACTGCAGATGGTGACTGCAGCCATGAAATTAAAAGACACTCCTTGGAAGGAAAGTTATGACCAACCTAGAAAGCATATTGAAAAGCAGAGACATTACTTTGCCAACAAAGGTCCGTCTCGTCAAGGTTATGGTTTTTCCTGTGGTCATGTATGGATGTGAGAGTTGGACTGTGAAGAAAGCTGAGTGCCAAAGAATTGATGCTTTTGAACTGTAGTGTTGGAGAAGACTCTTGAGAGTCCCTTGGACTGCAAGGAGATCCAACCAGTCCATTCTGAAGGAGATCAGCCCTGGGATTTCTTTGGAAGTAATGATGCTAAAGCTGAAACTCCAGTACTTTGGCCACTGCATGGGAAGAGTTGACTCACTGGAAAAGACTCTGATGCTGGGAGGGATTGGGGGCAGCAGGAGAAGGGGACGACAGAGGATGAGATGGCTGGATGGCATCACTGACTCGATGGACGTGAGTTTGAGTGAACTCCGGGAGTTGGTGACGGACAGGGAGGCCTGGCGTGCTGCGATTCATGGGGTCATAAAGAGTCGGACATGACTGAGCGACGGAACTGAACCGAGCACTATTTAAAATATTATTTCACTTTCTTGGCATATTCACACTTTCATTTCAGTTCCGTCGCTCAGTCGTGTCAGACTCTTTGCGACCCCATGAACTGCAGCACTCCAGATACTTTAGAATAAAGTTAAAATTTGCAGTGTTAGATATGTCTAAGAAAAAATATGTAATGATACAAAAATATATATCAGAAAAAGAGTAAAAGAAACTTATAAAGCAGGAAGAATTGAAGCACAAAGAAAATGGTATAACTTTACTCTCAAAGCATCAATATTTGATGAAGTGTGACTATGACTGCTAATTAAAAGACAAAGATATAGGGACTTCCCTTGTGGTCCAGTGATTGAGACTCCACCTTACAATGCAGGGGACTTGGGTTTAATCCCTGGTCAGGGAACTAAGATCCTACATGCATGGTGCAACTAAGCCCATGTGCCACAACTAAGACCCAACAAAGCCAAATAAACAAATATTCAAAGAAAAAAAGACAAACATTTCAAGCTGATTTTGAAAAATACTCAGTTATAATCTTCATACTAAAAGAAAAATCATAATGATACAAAATGATTAAAACAACGGGACAGAAAAAAATGTGTCATGAAAATACCAGTCAGAAGTTAAAGCCGCATTAAAAGCAGGCATGGTAGTTTTTTTATGGCCAAAAAAAAGAGAGGAAAAAACCTATCAAAATGATAAAGTGGGTCCTTTATTAGAAAAGGGTCTGTCCTCTCGGGGCTTCCCTGGTGGTTCAGATGGTAAAGCATCTGCCTGCAATGCAAGAGACCTGGATTTGTTCCCTGGCAACCCTGGAATACACCCTGGAGAAGGAAATGGCAGCCCATTCCAGTACTCTTGCCTAGAAAATTCTAAGAAAATTATTCATTTTAACTTTATATGAATGTCAATGATAAAGTATCATTAGACAAGACTTGATACAACATAAGAACAGAACAGAGTAATTCATAATCATAGCAGGAAATTTAACCCATCCAACTCAGGAATTATGGAACACAGATAAATAATCAATGAACAAAATACTTATAGATACATTCATAAACTATGGATCAAAGCTCTCCTGAATTTAACTGAAAATATTTTTCAAGATTTTAATTTAATTACTTACTATCAAAACTGCCATTTGCTGAAGCTTCAAGGTTAATTTGAGACTGCCTGTTGAGAACTGAAGCTATATCCTCAGGCAATTGATCATCAATAGTTATAGCTTTTGGCTCTGTTATAAGAAATGCTAAATAGAAAAATGGATCTATTACAAAACTTCTGAATATACCAAGTAATCAGCAAAGTTTCTTCCAATTCATTCAACACTAAAGGAGGAGGACTGCAAAGCAGTGAATTATAATACATATTCAGAGAGACCCTGGAAGAGAAGTAGGCAATTTGTGTAAGCAGTTTTCATGAGTGTGTGTGGAGGCATTGTTATATACTAGTCATTAACCATGCAAATACCAAACAAAGTTGATCCAAGGTTTCATTTAGTTTTCTAGTTATCTTAAGGTATTTACACTTACATCAAGGCGTAAAACTTCTATAAAATATATGCACAAATATTTATAAGGTGTTATTCAATTTTTTTGCTCTATCTTGATCTTTGTTGCTTTATCCATTATTTAATGAAAATTAAAGAAAAAGTATCTTTTAATGAGCTTAACTTCAAATAATTTAAAGTGAAAGTTGCTCAGTTGTGTCCGATTCTTAGCAACCCCACAGACTATACTGTCCACGGAATTCTCCAGGCCAGAATACTGGAGTGGGGAAGACTTTCCTTCTCCAAGGGATCTTCCCATCCGAGGGATCGAACCCAGGTCTCCTGCATTGCAGGCGGATTCTTTACCAGCTGAGCCACAAGGGAAGCACAAATAATTAAAAGACATCTATAATTCTTACCATTGCGTCTATTTGCTCTAGCAGTTCCTAATTTCAACAACTGTTTTTTAGCTTCTGATGGTGTTTCATTCTCAAGCAGAGGATTTTCATCTAATTCTCTACCAGGAGCTACATAAAGAGATGCATGTTAGTCTACTAAATAGATAGAACTATTGTGAAATCTCTATATTTATAACAAACACACAGCAGAATTTTCTCTCATTTTTTTAATGTTATAACTAAATTGCTGACAAAGGTTCATATAGTCAAAGCTATGATTTTTCCAGTATTCATGTAAGAGAGTTGGATCATAAACAAGGCTAAGCACTGAAGTGTGCTTTCAAAGTGTGGTGCTGGCGAAGACTCTTGAGAGTCCCTTGGATAGCAAGGAGACCAAACCAGTCAATCCTAAAGGAAATCAACCCTGAATATTCATTGGAAGGACTGATGCTGAAGCTGAAGCTCCAATACTTTGGCTATGGTCATGATGGGTAGAGCCGACTCAGTGGAAAAGAACCTGATGCTGGGAAAGATTGAAGGCAAAAGAAGTGGGCAGCAGAGGGTGAGATGGTTAGAGAGCATCACCAACTCAATGGACATGAATTTAAGCAAACTACAGGAGACAGACATAGTGGAGGACAGAAGAGCCTGGCATGCTGCAGTCTATGGGGTTGTGATAGTCATACATGACTTTGTGACTGAACAACAACAACTAAATTACCATAACGCTAGGTTTGACATGAAAATAGCTTTAATGGGGTTGTGTTTTATTATTTCTAGCACATAATGTTAAATGAGAAAAAAAGAAAAAGAAGATATTCAGTACATCACCATTCGAGAAGGAAAACACGGGAAATGAGGGGGTACAGTGGAGAGAAACAGAGACACTAATCTTTACAAAACAAAACACTAGAAAGTTAAATCAGAAACAATATACTTATTTGCCTTCAAGGGGGTAATAGTAGGGCTGGAGAGTACAGGAGGAATGACAGTTCTCTAAGTACAGTTGGCCATTTGTATCTGTGGGTACCACCATCTGCAGATTCAATCAACTGCAGGTTGCAAACATTCAGAAAAAATTCCACAAAGTTACAAAAAGAAAAACTCTGCCATGTGCTGGCAACTACTTAGATAATATTTCCATTGTAGTTACAACTATTTACATACTGTTCACATTGTATTAGGTACTCTAAGTAAGCAAGAGATAATTTAAAATATTTGGGAAGATATGCATAAGCTATATGCAAATATAGCAAATATATGCACCATTTTATATAAGGGACTTAAGCATCTCTGGATTTTGGTATCTAGGAGGGTCCTGGAACCAATCTTTTGTGGGTACCAAAGGATAACTGTACATCCTTTGCATGCTTATACTTTGGGAAGTAGGTTAATGTTGTACATATCACCTGCAAAATAAAATAAACAAAATACTAAAATGGAAATAAAATGGCAAAGAATTCTCAAACAAATTTAGCAGCATTATAGGATACATCAAATGAGTAAATGTGCTGCTGTTGTTCAAGGTCAAGTTCACACTGTAGAAGGAAGGACATACACATACAAAAGAAGGAAAAAATAAGACCTGAGAGGATAAATTAGAATTGAAGACATTCATGAGAACTCATGATTTTAAAATATATCTATGTATATGCATTTATGTCTATGTAGGTATATATGTGTATGAATATGTGTATCTATATTTGTGTATGTATATTGAGGAGTCCACCTCCAGACCAAAATGTTATGTGTGATATTTCATGACTGACCATATGAAGTTACAGACAGACACTACAACAATAATATTCAGAGACTTTAATAGTCCAAATTTAACCATGTTCATGGATCGGAAGAATCAATATAGTGAAAATGAGTATACTACCGAAAGCAATCTACAGATTCAATGCAATCCCTATCAAGCAACCAACGGTATTTTTCACAGAACCAGAACAAATAATTTTAAGATTTGTATGGAAATACAAAAAAACTCAAATAGTGAAAGCAATCTTGAGAAAGAAGAATGGAACTGGAGGAATCAACTTGCCTGACTTCAGGCTCTACCACAAAGCCACAGTCATCAAGACAGTATGGTACTGGCACAAAGACAGAAATATAGATCAATGGAACAAACCAGAGAGCCCAGAGATAAATCCACACACCTATGGACACCTTATCTTCGACAAAGGAGGCAAGAATATACAATGGAGTAAAGACAATCTCTTTAACAAGTGGTGCTGGGAAAACTGGTCAACCACTTGTAAAAGAATGAAACTAGATCAGTTTCTAACACCACACACAAAAATAAACTCAAAATAGATTAAAGATCTAAATGTAAGACCAGAAACTATAAAACTCCTAGAGGAGAACATAGGCAAAACACTCTCCGACATAAATCACAGCAGGATCCTCTATGACTCACCTCCCAGAACACTGGAAAGAAAAGCAAAAATAAACAAATGGGATCTAATTAAAATTAAAAGCTTCTGCACAACAAAGGAAACTATAAGCAAGGTGAAAAGACAGCCTTCAGAATGGGAGAAAATAATAGCAAATGAAGCAACTGACAAACAACTAATCTCAAAAATATACAAGCAACTTATGCAACTCAATTCCAGAAAAATAAACAACCCAATCAAAAAATGGGCCAAAGAACTAAATAGACATTTCTCCAAAGAAAACATACGGATGGCTAACAAACACATGAAAAGATGCTCAACATCACTCACTATCAGAGAAATGCAAATCAAGACCACACTGAGGTACCATTTCACCCCAATCAAAATGGCTGCAATCCAAAAGTCTGCAAGCAATAAATGCTGGAGAGGGTGTGGAGAAAAGGGAACCCTCCTACACTGTTGGTGGGAATGCAAACTAGTACAGCCACTATGGAGAACAGTGTGGCAACTCCTTAAAAAACTGGAAATAGAATTGCCTTATGACCCAGCAATCCCACTGCTGGGCATACACACTGAGGAAACCAGAATTGAAAGAGACACATGTACCCCAATGTTCATCGCAGCACTGTTTATAATAGCCAGGACAGGGAAACAACCTAGATGTCCATCAGCAGATGAATGGATAAGAAAGCTGTGGTACATATACACAATGGAGTATTAATCAGCCATTAAAAAGAATACATTTGAATCAGTTCTAATGAGATGGATGAAACTGGAGCTGATTATACAGAGTGAAGTAAGCCAGAAAGAAAAACACCAATACAGTATACTAACACATATATATGGAATTTAGAAAGATGGTAAGGATAACCCTGTATGTGAGACAGCAAAAGAGACAAAGATGTATAGAACGGACTTTTGGACTCAGAGAGAGGGAGAGGGTGGGATGATTTGGGAGAATGGCATTGAAACATGTATGCTATCATGTAAGAAACGAATCGCCAGTCTATGTTTGATAAAGGATACAGGATGCTTGGGGCTGGTGCACGGGGATGATCCAGAGAGATGATATGGGGTGGGAAGTGGGAGGGGGTTCAGGATTGAGAACTCATGTACACCCGTGGTGGATTTATGTCAATGTATGGCAAAACCAATACAGTATTGTAAAGTAAAATAAAGTAAAAATAAAAAGTTAAAAAAAAATAATAGTCCAAATTTAAACAATGAATACAGCAACTAACATCATGAGGGAAACAGAATTGAACAAAACTATAAGAGTTCGGCAGAGGTTTTTTTCATTTCTATAGAACATTCCATCTAACAACAGCTAAGTCTGTATCCTCCTTAAGTGCATATGGAAAGACATTGTAGCCAGCTTTCAGAGATAACTGGAGTTCCTGTGACTGCAACTTCTACCAGGGGCTAGAGCTGGCACTGCAGTGAGACTAACCCCACTGACCCAAAATGCTCTCCAGAATCAGGATACTACAGCAATTTTACCATCTATGGGTCTGGAACTGTTGCTCTACATCCCATTTCAGATCCCAAGTCATTGCTCTGACCAACCATTAATAGGTATGAGCTGCTATTTGTGAGTGAAAAGCATATACTGATACTTTTGCAGAACATACCATATAAAACAATTAACTCAAAACTAAATTCATAAATCTCCTATAGCAAAACATAGGAATAAATCTCTATTACCTTGGATTTTGCAACGGATTCTCACATCTAACACCAAAAGCACAAGGAACAACAACAAAAAGATAAGGTGAGCTTTGTGAAATTGAAAATTCTTATCCATTAAAGGATATTATCAAGAAAGTGAAAAGATAACCTATAGAAAGACAGAAAATATTTGTAAACCATATATCTGATAAAGGTTTAATAGCCCAAACATATAAAGAACCTCTACAATTCAACAAAAAGAAATGACCCAATTAAAAAATGGGTGAAGCACTACTATTCAACATAGTTTTGGAAGTACTAGCCACAACAATCAGAGAAGAAAAAGAAATAAACAGAAACCAGATGAGAAAAGAAGTAAAACTCTGTTTGCAGATAACATGATCCTCTACATAGAAAACCCTGATGACACCACCAGAAAATTACTAGAGCTACAATGAATAAAGTAAATTTGCAGGATATAAAATTAACACACAGAAATCCCTTGCATTTCTATACACTAACAATGAGAAAACAGAAGGACAAATTAAGGAAACAATCCCATTCATCACTGCAACAAAAAGAATAAAATATTTAGAAATAAATTTACCTAAAGAAACAAGAGACCTATATATAGAAAACTATAAAACACTGATGAAAGAAATCAAAGATGACACAAATAGAGGAGAAATATACCATGTTCACGGATCAGAAGAATCAATATAGTGAAAATGAATATAATACCAAAGCAATCTATAGATTCAATGCAATCCCTATCAAGTTACCAACAGTATTTTTCACAGAACTAGAACAAATAATTTCACATTTGTATGGAAATACAAAAAACCTCGAATAGCCAAAGCAATCTCGAGAAAGAAGAATGGAACTGGAGGAATCAACCTCCCTGACTTCAGATTATACTACAAAGCTACAGTCATCAAGACAGTATGGTACTGGCACAAAGACAGAAATATGGATCAATGGAACAAAACAGAAAGCCCAGAGATAAATCCATGCACCTATGGACAACTTATCTTTGACAAAGGCAAAAATATGCAATGGAGAAAAGACAATCTCTTTAACAAGTGGTGCTAGGAAAATCAGTCAACCACCTGTAAAAGAATGAAACTAGAACACTTTCTGACAGCATACACAAAAATAAACTCAAAATGGATTAAAGATCTAAATGCAAAACCAGAAACTCTTAAAACTCCTAGGGGAAAACATAGGCAGAACACTCTCTGACATAAATCACAGAAAGATCCTCTATGACTCACCTCCCAGAGTAATGGAAATAAAAGCAAAAATAAACAAATGGGACCTAATTAAACTTAAAAGCTTTTGCACAATGAAGGAAACTAAAAGCAAGGTGAAAAGGGAGCCTTCAAAATGGGAGAAAATAATAGCAAATGAAGTAACTGACAAAGAATTAATCTCCAAAATATACAAGCAGCTCATGAAGTTCAATACCAGAAAAATAAAGGAGCCAGTGAAAAAAATGGGCCAAAGGACTAAACAGACACTTCTCCAAAGAAGACATACAGATGGCTAACAAACACATGAAAAGATGCTCAACATCACTCATTATCATAGAACTGCAAATCAAAACCCACAATGAGGTACCATTTCATGCTGGTCAGAATGGCTGCCATCAAAAAGTCTACAAATAATATATGCTGGAGAGGATTCGAGAAACCAGAACCCTCTTACACTGTTGGTGGAAATGCAAACTAGTCCGGCTACTATGGAGAACAATGTGGAGATTTCTGAAAAAACTGGAAATATGACCCAGCAATTCCACTACTGGGCATACACACCAAGGAAACTAGAATTGAAAGAGACACATGCACCCCAATGTTCATTGCAGCACTGTTTACAATAGCCAGGACATGGAAACAACCTAGATGTCCATCAGCAGACGAAGGGATAAGAAAGTTGTGGTACATATACACAATGGAATATTACTCAGCCATTAAAAAGAATGCATTTCAGTCAGTTTTAATGAGATGGGTGAAACTGGAGCCTATTATACAGAGTGAAGTTAAGTCAGAAAGAAAAACACCAATACAGTATATTAATGCACATATATGGAATTTAGAAAGATGGTAATGATGACGCTATATGCAAGAGAGCAAAAGAGATATATGTTAAGAACAGACTTTTGGACTCTGTGGGAGAGGGTAAGGGTGGAATGATTTGAGGCTCTAGCATTGAAACATGTATATTACCATATGTGAAACAGATGACCACCACAATATTGTAAAGTAATTAGCCTCCAATTAAAATAAATAAATAAAGTATTTAAATTCTGAAATTCTCTAAGAACCATTTAAACAATATTTTTTACATTTGGATATATAATAGTTTCCTTATCATTAAAAGTTCTATTTTCTAATTCCATTTTTATATCTTATTTGATTAATAAATTATATACAATTTATAAAAATTGTATACAAATTTTAAATGACCAAATACATGATTTTAAAGTATTTATTTCCAAGTTAATTTAATTTTGATAAGGGGATATCATTTATATGGTTGCACAATTTTGTTGTGTTTTATTGAGACTTGGTTTAAAGTCAAGTAGGTAATAAATACTCTAAATATTTTTTTTTAAATGGTGAAGGAGTTGTCAAGACATTTTTTTCCAAAGAAGATATACAAATTACCAATAAGCACATAAAAAGATATGTATAATCTTTAATAATTAAGTAAATATGAATCAAAATTATAATGAGATATACTTCATACCTACTGGAATAAACATAATTCAAACAAAAAGGAAAACAAGGGTGTGTACCATTGTACATTGTTACTGAGAACAGAAAATGGTGCAGCCGCTGTGGAAAACAGTTGTGCAGTTCCTCAGAAAGCTAAACTTGAAATTATTTTATGATCCAGCAAATATACTCCTACCCAAACAATTGAAAACAGAGATTTAAACAGATATCCTACACCATGTTCAGTGTAGAATTATTCACAGTAGCCAAAAGCGGAAACAATCTAAATGCCCATCAGCAGATGAATGGATAAACAAAATGTGGTATGTATATACAATAATACATTCAGTTCAGTTCAGTTGCTCAGTTGTGTCTGACTCTTTGTGACCCCATGAACTGCAGCACGCCAGGCCTCCCTGTCCATCACCAACTCCCAGAGTTTACCCAAACTCATGTCCATTGAGTCAGTGATACCATCCAACCATCTCATCCTCTGTTGTCCCCTTCTCCTCCTGCCCTCAATCTTTCCCAGCATCAGGGTCTTTTCAAATGAGTCAGCTCTTCGCATCACGTGGCCAAAGTACTAGAGTTTCAGCTTCAGCACCAGTCCTTCCAATGAACACCCAGGACTGATCTCCTTTAGGATGGTATGGAATGGTTGGATCTCCTTGCAGTCCAAGGGACACTCAAGAGTCTTCTCCAACACCACAATTGATAAAAAGAAACAAAATTCTGACATATGCTAAACTGTGGTGAACCTTGAAAATATTATGCTAAGTGAAACAGGCCAGGTGCAAAAGGACAAATATATAATTCCACTTACATGAAACATAATAGCCAAACCCACAGAAAGTAAGTGAGTAAGTGAAAGAGAGTGAGTAAGTGAAAGAAAGTGAGAGGTTACCAGGGGCGGGATGGAGGCAGGAGTGGGAGTTACTGCCTAACATGTTTATTTTCAGGGTGATGAAAGTTGTGGATATAGATGTAGTGATGATTGCACAACACTGTGAATGCAGTTGATGCTATTGAATTTTATACTTTAAAGATGATTAAAGTGTCAAATTTTATGTATCTTTTATCACAATGAAAAAAATGTGTCCATTAATTGAGTTCAACTACTGGTTAAAAAATCATGATAAACTCTGCACAAAAGAAAACATCCTGACCATAATCAAAATATTTATCTCAGGTAACTAATCATCATAGGTGAAACCACAGAAACACTCTCATTTCAAAGCACAAAAGAAGAGCGATGCTTCCATACTCTCAGTTCAGTCACTCAGCCGTGTCCAACTCTTTGCAACCCCATGGACTGCAGCACACCAGGCTGCCCTGTCCATCATCAACTCCTGGAGCTTGCTCAAATTCAAGTCCATCAAGTTGGTAATGCCATCCAACCATCTCATCCTCTGTCATCCCCTTCTCCTTCTGCCTTCAATCTTTTCCAGCATCAGGGTCTTTTCCAATAAGTCAGTTCTTCATATCTGGTGGCCAAAGTATTGGAGTTTCAGCTTCAGCATCAGTCCTTCCAGTGAATATTCAGGACTGATTTTCTTTAGGATTGACTGGTTGGATCTCCTTGCATCACAACTGTTTAAAAAAAATTACTTTGGAAGTTTCAACCAATGCAATAAGATATGGATGGGTTATAATAAAAGCTACGTATGTTGGGAAAAAAGAATAAACTCATGTTTTATAAAATATACATTGAACACCCCCAAACCCAGCTAAAACATTAATTATTTATAACACAAAGCATATTTTTTTTCCTGCTATACTCTGATGGATTTAGGGTATAATATTATGTTAAGAATTCATAATGCCAAATAGTGTTATTTGTTTGAGACAAAGCTATCACTTTCCTTTTACACACAGTTAAGATAGACTGAGCAGTATGTTAACTCACCAAATTAATCTTTACACATTGGTCAGTATATTTATATATTATCTCATGACTGTCTAAAAAGTTATTTCTATACTTAGTAATGTTCTCACTTCATTTACTTATAACATGGGAACACAGAATCATTAACATCTTTTTCTTACAAGACATAATCTTTTTACCTTGAAATTTTCTTGCTTCTTGGTAAGTTTGTTTTCCAATCTTAGTTTGTAAATTCTCTTCTAAAATATCAGCCTTAATCACAAAAGTTAAAACAAGTAATTACAAATTATACATCATAGAACTCTAATTACCTTCTATAACTACAATGTCATTAAAGAAACTTTTTATCTTTCATTATTTCTTGAATGTATCAAACTTAAAAATGAAAACAATTAATATATATGAGGGACATTTGGGAACACGTCATAGTGTGGAAGGACCTTTCCCAAGCAAAATTGTGATTCTTCTTCATAAAGAATTCCAAATAAATCAAGTTAATATTTTAAAATTATGAGTCTAGTTTAGATTTATATTTTCACCTAATTCAATCTCTAGACAAACTCAAATGGCTTTACAAAATTATTTTTATAATGCCACTTAATAGCTTGCATGATAAAAAATATTGTGAATATGTTAAATATCATTTATATATATGAATATGTCAAATATCATTATCATTTTTCTTTTTCCCAGAATTTTAACTAAGAATTTCCTAGTTAAATAGTATTTTAGCAAAGGCAACTTTAATAATTTTCTAAGGCATGTTTAAGGTATATAAAATTATTTCCAAACAACTATGCTCTCACAATTATCTTAATATGTAAAAATTTTTATAGATGAACATGAAATAATTTCTGTCTCAGAAATCACATATCTTTCAATTTATCATTAAAATTATCACTCAAGCCACAAATTCTTTGTTGGTACAGATGAGAACTTTTACATTAAAATATTGATTCCCAAACATCCCTTTAAAATTCTAAATATATAACAGGTTTTATCATAGTTAGGGAGTTTGGGATCAATATTTACACATTGCTATATTTAAAATGGGTAACCACAAGGACCTACTCTATAGCACATGGAACTCTGATCAATGTTATGTGGCAGCCTGGATGGAATAGGGGTTTGGAGGAGAATGGGCACATGTATATGTATGGCTGAGTACCTTTGCTGTCCACCAGAAACTATCATGACATTGTTAATCGGCTGTACTCCAAAACAAAATAAATTTTAAAAAATAAATAATGAATTGAATCAAATGGCAAACTTTTAATTCCATTTAAATAAGAAAATATTGATGTTTTAAATTAACATTGAATGAAAATATTGAAGAAGTATAGCAATTAAAATAAAAAGCTTTCAATTTATTATGCTATATCTTACCACCTTTGAGACATCAGTACCCAGCACCCTTTTTTTAACAACAGAAGGTGAGATGAATGGTGCTGTAAACATTTCATTCTCTTGAAGCAATTTTCCAACAGACTGTGCATCTTTAATTTCTTCATGCCATAACATTGTTGTGAATGTTTTATCATAGTTCTTTGATGAAACTATACGGGATAGATCTTCATCAGTTAAACGTTCACTTGGAGTCTTTAAAAAAGGTGATCCATCTTGAGACTTGAGGATCTGTGAAAGATCTGAAATAGCAGGGCTAGCTCTTTCCTTCTCTGAGCTTTAGAATTACAAAACATCTGGTATTAGATTATATGAACAACATTTTTCATTTGTAACTAAAGAATCATTTGCATAATCTATAAGGATAATAAATGAGCAATTATAATTATTCACTAATTAATAGTAATACAAATGTGAAATTGATGCTAGATAACAAGCTAAGGATAATATATTCCACGGGTTTTAAAATAGAGACAAAGAGTCTCAAATTGGCTAAGACAGCAGAGTGGGAACACCCTGAGCCCATCTCCTCTAATGGGCATACCAAAATTACAACCATTTACAGAGCAACTATTGATGAGAAAAACTGGATGGTTAGCAGAAAAGATCTTCTACTAAAGATTTAAAGAAGGAACCACAAGAAGATAAGGAGAAGAAGTGGAGTCAGACTATAGTCAAGATCCACAGCCCCAAGTGAGTAACCCACAAAGGGAGGATGATTACAATTGCAGAGGTTATCCCCAAGGAGCAAGAGGTCCAAGCCCCACACTGGGGTTGCCAGCCCAGTAGTCCTACACCAACACAAGCCATCTAGAACATTTGGCTTTGAAGGTCAATGCGACTTACTTTCAGGAAAGTCAGAATATTATGGGAAATAGAGACTCCCTTCTAAGAAAACACACACATCATCTCACACACTCCAGGAATCGTAGCAGAAGCAGTCATTTAAAAGGAGACTGGATTACACCCACCTGCTGCTCTTGGAGAGCCTACCAGAGAGGCAGAAGGAAACTGGAGCTCACCACGGGGACACAGACACTGGTGGCGGGCAATTTTGAAAGTTCTTTCTACCACATAGTCACTGGCATAACCAAGCTCCACTCTGGAATACTCCTCTCTAGCTTATTGGGACCCAGCCTCACCCACCAGTCTGTCAGAACCAGAACTGGGACCCCTCAGGCCAAGCAACTAGCCAGGAAGGGACTTACTCAGTAGCTGCCTTCAGAGGACCTGAGCCCACAGTCACCCTGGGACACAGGGTGTCCTATCCACCAGCGGTCAGACACCAGCCCCAGGACCACTGCAACCTGCAGCCTGCCATGGTAGGACCCAGCCCACTCACCAGCAGGCCAATATCAAGTATTTAAACACCTTAGGCCCCTTAGCCAGCTGCCCAGGGATTTGGCCACATCCTTAACCAGGCTGGAACAAGCATCAGATAACCACTGATCCTGCAGCCAGCTGTATCATGAACCAGCCCAACATCAAATCTCCTAATATTGGCATTATAGAAATCTCAGAAGGAGAAGTGAGAGAAAGGGGGCAGAGGACATATCTGAAGATAAAATAGCTGAAAAACTCCCATAGCCTGGGAAAGGAAATGGTATCAAGGTCCAGGAAGCACTGAGAGTTCCAAACACAATCATCCCAAAGACAACCACACCAAGACACACCACAATTAAAATGAGACAAATTTAGATAAAGAGAGGATAGTAAAACAAGGGAAAGCAACAAGTTAGGTAAAAGAGAACTCCTATCAGGCCAGGCTATCAGCTAACTTTTCAGCAGAAACTCTATAGGCCAGAGGGGAGTGGCATGATGTATTTTAAGTGATGAAAGGGAAAACCTACAACAAGAAATGCTCTACCCCATAATGCTTTCATTCAGATTTGATGGCGAGATCAAAAGTTGTACAACCAAGCAAAGGCAAAGAGTTCAGCATTACCAAGCCAGCATTACAAGAAATCTTAAGGGAACTTTCCAAGTGAAAAGAAAAGGCAAAAACTAGAAACATAAAAAGCACAAAAGTGAAAAGCTCACTGTTAAAAGCAAATATACAGTAAAGGTAGTAAATCAACCACATACAAAGTTAGTAGGAAGATTAAAAGACTAAACTAGCAAAATTTTCTATATTCACAATAAGCAGTTAAGAGATACAAAAAGATGTAAAAGATGATGTCAAAAACAGTAATCATGGGGTGGGGGGTGGAGAGAAGTGAAAACAAAGGGTTGTTAAAATGTTTGAAATGCAGAAATCAGCAACTGAAAATAATCACATGTATATTGAGAGATTCCTAAATATAAAACTGCTGGTAACCACAAATCAAAAATCTACTCTAGATACACAAACAAAAGAATCCAAACATGACACTAAAGGCAGTCGTCAAAACACAAGGGAATGAAAGAAAGGGGAAAAAAGGTCTAGGAAACCAATTCTAAAACAATTAACAAAATGTCAATTAGAACATACCAATCAAAATCACATTGAATGTAAACAGAATAAATGTCCCAATTAAGACACAAAGTGACTGAATGGATACATAACAAGATACACACACACACACACACACACACAGCCTACAAGAGACTCACTTCAGACCTAAGACATCCAACCATCTAAAAATGAGGTGGTATAGAAAGATGTCTCATGCAAATAAAAATCAAAAGAAACCTGGCATAGCAATACTTAGGAAAAAGTATATAGATTTAAAACAAAGACTATTATAGGAAACAAAGAAAGGTATTAAACAACGAGAAAGGGATCAATTCAAGAACATAAAACTGTAAATATATATGCACCCATTGTAGGAACACCTAAATGCATAAAACAAATATTAATAATACATAAAGAGAAACTGGCAGTAACACAAAAATAGTAGGGGACTTTAACACCCCACTCACATCAAAAAGATAGATGATCCAGACAGAAAATCAATAAAGAAACACTAACTTAAATCACATATTAAACCACATGGATTATGTATATACATGGAACAGTCCATACAAAATCAACAGAATACATATTTTTTCAACTGCACATGGAATATTCTGTAGGAAAGATCTCATGTGAGGCCACAAAAGAAGTCTCAGCAAATTCAAGAAAGCTGAAATTATATCAACCATCTTTTCCAATTGCAACACTATGAAACTAGATCAACTACAAGAAAAAAAAAAACTGCAAAAAAAACACAAATATGTGGAAGTTAAACAATATGCTACTGAACAACCAATGAATCACTGAAGAAATCAAAGAGGAAATAAATACCTAGAGACAAAAGATAACAACATGACAATCTAAAACCTATGGGATGTAGCAAAAGCAGCTCTAAGTAGGAAGTTAACAGCAATACAAGCTTACCTCAGGAAATAAGAAAAACATCAAATAAACAACCTAATCTTACATCTAAATGAGCTACAGAAAAAAACAAAACCTATAGTCAGTCAGAGGAAAGAAATCATAAAGATTAGAGTACAAGTAAATAAAATAGAAACTAAAAAAAAAGAAATCAATGAAGCTAAAGGCTGGTTATTTGAAAAGATAAGCAAAATGAATAAACCTTTAGCCAGACTCACCAAGAAAAAAAGGAAGTGTCCAAATCAATAAAAACCCAAATGAAAAAGTTACAACCAACATCACAAAAATAAAAAGAATCATAAGAGACTACTTGCTGCTGTTCTTTAGCATTCAGTTGTGTCCAACTCTTTTGTGATCCCATGGACTGTAGCCTGCCCGATGGGATTCTCCAGGCAAGAATCCTGGAGTGGGTTGCCATTTCCTACTGCAGGGAATCTTTCCAACCCAGGGATCGAATCTGCCTCTCCTGCAGCTCCTGCATTGGCAGGTGGATTCTTTACTACTTCGGGAACAGACAACCTAGCTTTTTAGGACAAATTCTTAGAAAGGTACAATCACCTAAACTTAAACCGGGAAGAAACAGAAATATGAACAGACTGAAACTGAATCAATAATTTTAAAATTCACAAGAAACAAAAATCTAGCTTCAGAGGCTTCACAGGTAAATTCTACCAGACACTTAAAAACTTAACCCTATGCTACTAAAACTATTCCAAAAAATTGCAGAGGAAGGAACACTTCAAATTCATGGTATGAGGCAGCATCAATCTGACACCAAAACAAGACAAAGATACCACAAAAAAAGACAATTACAGGCCAAAATCACTAACAAATATAGATGGAAAAATCCTCAATACTAGTGAATTATATTCAACAGTACTTTAATACATGATTAAGTGGGATTTATCAGAGAATTTGGCTTAAAACTCAACATTCAAAACACTAAGATCATGTCATCTGGTCCCATCACTTCATGGCAAATAGATGGAGAAACAATGGAAACAGTGACAGACTTTATTTTGTGGGGCTTCAAAAAATTTGGGGGCTCCAAAATCACTGCAGATGGTGACTGCAGAAATTAAAAGACACTTGCCTCTTGGAAGTAAAGCTATGACCAACCTAGACAGCATATTAAAAAGCAGAGACACTACTTTGCAAACAAAGATCTAGTCAAAGAGATGGTTTTTCCAACAGTCATGTATGGATATGAGAGTTGGACTATAAAGAAAACTGAGTGCAGAAGAATTGATACTTTTGAACTGTGGTGCCGGAGAAGACTCTTGAGAGTCCCTTGGACCGCAAGGGGATCTAACCAGTCCATCCTAAAGGAAGTCAGTCCTGAATATTCATTGGAAGGACTGATGCTGAAGCTGAAACTCCAGTACTCTGGCCACCTGATGCAAAGAACTGACTCATCTGAAAAGACCCTGATGCTGGGAACGATTGAAGGTGGGAGGAGAAGGGGATGACAGAGGACGAGATGGTTGGATGTCATCACCGACTCGGACATGAGTTTGGGTAAACTCCGGTAGTTGGTGATGGACAGGGAAGCCTGGTGTGCTGCAGTCCATGGGATCTCAAAGAGTCTGACACAACTGAGCGACTGAACTGATACTGATCACACAAATGCAATGATTTTTCATTATCTGCAAATCAATGTGATATGTAACACATTAAAAAATTTAAGAATAAAAACCATATGATTATCTCAATAGATGCCTTTGATGAAATTCAACATCCATTTATGATTAAGAAACTCTCCAGAAAGTGGGCTTAGGGGGAACATACTTCAACATAATAAAGGCTATATATGACAACCTTAGCTAACACATATTCAACAGAGAAGATGAAAGCATTTTCTCTAGTATCAGGCAAAGAACAAGGATGCCCACTCTTGCCATTTTTATTCAACAGTCTGGGAACTCCTGAACACAGCAATCAGAAAAGAAAAATTTTAAAAAATCCAAATTGGAGAGAACAAGATGGTGGAGGAGTAGGTGGATGTGGAATACATCTCTCTCCACAGATACATCAGGAATACACCTTCAGACACAGAAGTGCATGCAGAAAACCAGCTGAGAGCAGACAGGAGTACCTAACCAGAGGAAACGAAGATATAGAACCATGCAAAACTCGGTAGGAAGAAAGAACTAGGGGGGAAAACAGGAGTGTTAGTAGGACTGGACCTGAACTCGGCAGGTGAGGGAACTGAAGCAGGGGTCCAATCCCCACATCGGAGCAACTGTCTGAGTCAGAGGAGAAACATTTAAGCCTGAGAGTGAAACAGCTCATCTGTGGCAGCCTAAATGGAATGAGAATCAGACAGTCCCTGCCGCAGCCATACATATCTCAGACAAGAACACAGGTCCTCTGGAAGGCGCAGCAACTGGAACTGGAGTTTGGGGATTGTGGAGCAATCCCAGAGCAAGGGCTGCTGTTGACTGCAGAGAGATGATTGAGGGGATGCGAGCAAGGAGACTGTGGTGGGAAATGCCTGTGGAGGAAAGCTGGGCAGCCATGGAGGCAAGGAGATACTCCTGAGTCACATGTAGGGAGTGGATTCATCACCATAGCCTCTCTCCCCACATGCCAGCATCGGCAGCTGAATAATAGAGAGGCTGGCCCATCAAACACCTAAGGCACTGAACTACAAAGTAGGGCCCCACCCAGACTGCTCCTTTAAGTGTCTGGTGTACCATACTACAGAGTAGGACTTCACCTAGGGTGCCCCTTTAAGTGCCTGATGCACTGATCTACAGAGTAGGACCCCAGCCAGGGGGACCCCCTCTAAGTGCCTGAACAGGCAGAGCTATGGAGAAAGACTGGCCAAAAAGGCCTTCTGATGGCCAGCTACAAGAGGCTAGAAAAAAGACTCTCATAGGGCCGTAACTCCTGCAGTGGAGGCAGTCCATGTCCCTGAATACTTGGTGCCACCAGGGTCCCTGCAAGCCAAGCAGCTGTGCCACCTTCATGCTAAATTCTGATTGAGGCATAGCTGCCACAGGCAAAAAAAGGTCTTTCATCTATGCGCACAGTGTCAGACTCCTTGAGACCCTGTAGACTGTGGCCTGCCAGGCTTTTCTGTCAGGGAGGGTTTCTCCAGGCAAGAATACTGGAGTGTATTGGCCAATACTGGTTGCCATATCCTTCTAGGACACTATATTTCCTGCTGCCCTAGCTACCAACTACCCTGAGTACCTGGTGCTGCAAGAACCACTGCGACCCAAGCAGCTGCACCACCTCCACACCTGGGCCTCATATGGGCAAACCCAAGTCCTCCAAGGCAGCATCAGGAGCAAACTCCAGTGGATGACCCACATGCAGAGGTGGAAATAAAACCACAGTTTAAACCCAGGGGCAGTGTGGCTAAGGAAGAAGACCCAAAACCTTCCCACCAGCTGTACAAAATGAAGATTAAGTCCACACAATCAACTAGGAAGACTGTGTCTATGGAATATATAAAAGGTCATTGAGAGCTCCCACAAAAGAAAATGCACTAGTTCTGATAGCTGTAGACACTGGAGGCAAGAACACATGAGTTGGACCAGATTAGAATCTGAGCTGCCCCCATAGCAGGTCCAGAGATAAGCACAGTGTTGGAGGGCCTCCTAGGGTAGTGAGGTGGACGTGACTCCCAGAAAGGGAAAGGACTCTGACAGCAATGACTCAAGAAAAACATTTGGATTTTTTTCATTTTTCCTTTTTCGTCCCCCTCTGCTGTAATTGTCGATTTTATTGGCACTATGAAATCCAATTAAGCTTTTGAGCATTTTTTTTTCTCAGTCACATTTTTTATTGTTGTTATAAACCTCTGCCTCTACATTGGGTTTTTGCAGTTCTGTGCAGTTTCCTTCTTTCTCTCTTTTTTTAATTTTTAAACTTATTTTTCTACATTTATTCCTTTGTTTGCTTTTCCTACCATTTTTTTCCCCTTGCGCTTAATCTTTAATGTATATAAATCTTCTTCATCTACCTCTATTTAACTGTGCATATTTATTCTCTCTTTCCTTTCCTCTCAACATATTTCTTAGTTGTGTTTTCATTGCTTTATTCCCCACTTGGCACCTTGCTTTAACTTTGTTTTCCAGTTTGTGCTTTAGTTAGTTTTATTCTTAACTGGTAAATACAATTTTTCATTTCCTTTGTTCGCTGGGTCAATCTACTGTATGTTATTTTTGTTGGACTGTTTTGACTTTGCTCATGGGTATATATATTTATATATTCCATTATTTTAATTATTATTTGCCTGATTTTGTAACTGCCATGTATCTGGTGTTCATCTTTGGCTTCTCATTTTTGGATATTTGTTTTAATCTCACTTAATGCCATAACAAACCACTTGCGGAATCTTCATTCCCGACCAGAGATCAAGCCGGAGCCTTTGGAGTGGGAGCACTGCCTCCAAGACCTTACACTACCAGAGAACTAACCCTAGGGAGTATCAAATAGTGAGAACTCAGGGAAATCACTTGAAAACAAGACCCGGCATCACCCAACCATGAGTAACACTCTTTGCAGGATGCTTCATCTAAACAACAAACAAAGCAAAAATATAAACCCAATTATTAGAAGACAGGAATACCACCTCACTCAGCCTTGCCCATCAGAGGAAAAACAAACAAACAAAAACTCATCACAGATCTCACCCTATACAAAGCTTGCAAACCACTGGACCAAACTTGGGAGGGCAGAAATCAAAAGGAAGAAAGAACTTAACCTTGAAGCCTGGGAAAAGGAGACCTTAAACACAGTAAGTTTTAAAAAAATGAAAAGGCAGAGAAATACTACACAAATGAAAGAACAAACTAGAAATGTAGAAGTCCAAATAAATGAAGCAGAAATAGGCAAAACACCTGAAAAAGAATTTAGAATAATTATAGTGAAGATGATCAAAAACCTTGAAAACAAAATGGAGAAAATGCAAAAATCAATTAACATAGACCTAGAATAACTAAAGAATAAACATATAGAGACATACAACACAATTACTGAAATTAAAACACTCTAAATGGAATCAATAGCAGAATATCTGAAGCAGAAGAACGAATCAGTGAGCTGGAATATAAAATGTGGAAATAATTTCTGAAGAGCAGAATAAAATAAAAAGAATGAAAAGAACTGAGGACGGTCTCAGAGACATCTGGGAAAATATCAAATGCACCAACATTCAAATTATAGGGGTCCCTGAAGAAGAAGAGAAAAAGAAAGGGTATAAGAAAATTTTTGAAGAGATTATAATTGAAAATTTCCCCAACATGGAAAAGGAAATAGTCAATCAAGTCCAAGAGGCACAAAGAGTCCTATTCAGGATAAACCCAAGGAGAAACACACTAAGATACATACTAATCAAACTAAAAAAGACTAAACACAAAGAAAGAATATTAAAAGCAGCAAGGGAGAAGCAACAAATAACATACAAGGGAAACTCCATATGCTTAACAGCTGATCTTTCAGCAGAAACTCTGCAGGCCAGAAGGGAATGGTAGGATATATTTAAAGTACTGAAAGGGAAAAATCTACAACCAAGATTATTGTACTGGTAAGGATCTCATTCAAAATTGATGGAGAAACAAAAAGCTTTTTCAGACAAGCAAGTTAAGAGAATTTAGTACCACCAAACCAGCTGTACAACAAATGTTACAGGGACTTATATAGTCAAGAAATAAAATTTTAAAAAAAGGTCTACAAAATGAACCCCAAACAATTAAGAAAATGGAAATAGGAACATATATATCAATAATTACTTTAAATGTACATGGATTAAATACTCCAACCCAAAGACACAGACTGGCTGAATGTATACAAAAACAAGACCCATATATATGCTGTCTACAAGAAACCCACTTCAGACCTCAAGACACATATAGACTGAAAGTGAGAGGATGGAAAAATATATTCCATTGAAATGGGAAGCAAAAGAAAGCTGGAGTAGCAATCCTCGTATCAAAGTAGACATTAAAATAAAGAAGATTACAAGCAATAAGGAAGGACACTACATAATGATCAAGGGATCAATCCAAATGGAAGACATAACATTTGTAAATATCTATGCATCCAACATAGGAGCACCTCAATACATAAGACAAACACTAACAGACAATAAAAGGAGAAATTGACAGTAACACAATAATAGTAGGAGACTTTAACACCCCAATCACACTGATGGACAGTTCATCTAAACACAATAAGGAAACAAAAGTCTTAAATGATACATTAGATGAGCTGGATCTCACTGATATCTTCAGGACCTTCCATCCAAATTCAGAACACACCTTCTTCTCAAGTGCACATGCAACATTCTCCAGGACAGACCACATCTTGGGTCACAAATCAAACATCAGTAAATTTGAGAAAATTGACATCATATCAAGCATCTTCTCCGACCACAATGCTATGAGACTAGATATCAATTACAAGAAAAAAAACTGTAAGAAACACAAACACATGGAGATTAAACAACACATTTCTAAATAACCAACAGGTTACTGAAGAAATAAAAAAATTTCTAGAAACAAATGACAATGAAAACACAACAACACAAAACTTATGGGATGGAGCAAAAGCAGTTCTAAGAGGGAAGTTTATAGCAATACAATCCTACCTCAAGAAACAAGAAAAACATCAAATTGACAACCTAACTTTACACCTAAAACAATTGGAAAAAGAAGAACAAAAAAAACCAAAATTAGTAAAAAGAAATGTCATAAAGATCCGAGCAGAAATAAATGAAAAAGAAATGAAAGAAATAATAGTAAAGATTAATGATTTGGGAGAATGGCATTGAAACATGTATAATATCATATAAGAAACAAATCGCCAGTCTAGGTTCGATGCAGGATACAGGATGCTTGGGGCTGGAGCACTGGGATGACCCAGAGAGATGGTATGGGAAGGGAGGTGGGAGAGGGGTTTAGGATTGGGAACACGTGTACACCCATGGTGGATTCATGTTGATGTATGGCAAAACCAATACAGTATTGTAATGTAAAATAAAAATAAAAACTGGTTCTTTGAGAAGATAAACAAAATTGACAAGCCTTTAACCAGACTCATCAAGAAAAAAAAGAGAAGAATCAAATAGACAAAATTAGGAATGAAAAAGGAGAGGTTACAACAGACAATACAGAAATACAAAGGATTATAAGAGACTATTATAAACAACTATATGGCAATAAAATAGAAAACCTGGAAGAAATGGACAGGTTCTTAGAAAAGTTCACTCTTCCAAGACTGAACCAGTAAGAAATAGAAATTATGAACAACCCAATTACAAGCACTGAAATTGAAGCTGTGATCAAAAATTTCCCAAAAAACAAAAGCCCAGGAACAGATGGCTTCATAGGAGAATTCTATCAAACATTTAGAGATGAGCTAATGCCTTTTTTTCTAAAACTCTTCCAAAAAATTGCAGAGGAAGGAACACTTTCAGAACTCATTCTAGGAGGCCACCATCCCCCTGATATCAAATCCAGCCAAACACACACACACAAAACTACAGGCCAATATCTTTGATGAACATAGATCCAAATAATAACAAAATTTTAGCAAACAGAATTCAGCAACACATAAAAAAATCATAAAAAAAGCAAGATCCTCTATGACTCACCTCTTAAGGAGTAATGGAAATAAAAACAGAAGTAAACAAGTGGGACCTGATTAAACTTAAAAGATTTTGCACAGCAAAGGAGACTATAAGCAAGGTGAAAAGACAACCCTCAGAATGGGACAAAATAATAGCAAATGAAACAATTGATAAAGGATTAATTTCTAAAATATACAAGCAGCTCATAGAACTCAATGCCAGAAAAACAAACAACCCAATCAAAAACAGACATTTTTCCAAAGAAGACATTACAGATGGCTAACAAACAAATGAAAAGATGCTCAATGTCACTAGTTACTAGAGAAATGCAATCACAATTACAATGAGCTATCACCTCACACCGTTCAGAATGGCCATCATCAAAAAGTCTAAAACAATAAATGCTGGAGAGGGTATGGAGAAAAGGGAACGCTTTTGCACTGTTGGTGGGAATGTAAACTGATACAGCCACTATGGAAGATGGTATGGAGATTCCTTAAAAACCTAGGAATAAAACCATCATGTGACCCAGCAAGCCCACTCCTAGGTATATACCCTGAGGAAACCAGGGTTGAAAAAGACACATGTATCCCACTGTTCATTGTGGCACCTTTTACAATAGCTAGAACATAGAAGCAACCTAGATGTCCATTCACAGATGAATGGATAAAGAAGTTGTGGTACATACACACAATGAAATATTACTCAGCCATAAAAAGGAACACAATTGAATCAGTTCTGATGAGGTGGATGAACCTACAACATATTATACAAAGTGAAATGAGTCAGAAAAAGAAAGATGAATATTGTATTCTAATGCATATATATGAAATCTAGAAAATGGTACTGAAGAATTTATTTATAAGGCAGCAATGGAGAAACAACCCATATAGTCATGATGCGTGATCACTCACCTAGAGCCAGACATCCTGGAATGTGAAGTTAACTGGGCCTTAAAGAGCATCACTATGAACAAAGCTGGTGGAGGTGATGGAATTCCACTTGAGCTATTTCAAATCCTAAAAGATGATGCTGTGAAAGTGCTGCACTCAATATGCCAGCAAATTTGGAAAACTCAGCAGTGGCCACAGCACTGGAAAAGGTCAGCTTTCATTCCAATCCCAAAGAAAGGCAATCCCTAAGAATGCTCAAACTACCACACAATTGCACTCATCTCACACGCTAGTAAAGTAATGCTCAAAATTCTCCAAGCCAGGATTCAGCAGTACGTGAACCATGAACTTTCAGATGTTCAAGATGGCTTCAGAAAAGGCAGAGGAACCAGAGATCAAATTGCCAACATTCGCTGGATTGTCAAAAAACCAAGAGAGTTTCAGAAAAAAACATCTATTTCTGGTTTATTGACTAGGCCAAAGCCTTTGACAATAAACTGTAGAAAATTCTGAAAGAGACGGGAATACTAGACCACCTGACATGCCTCTTGAGAAACCTGTATGCAAGTCATGAAGCAACAGTTAGAACTGAACATGGAACAACAGACTGGTTCCAAATCGGAAAAGGAGTATGTCAAGGCTGTAAATTGTCATCCTCCTTATTTAACTTATATGCAGAGTACATCATGAGAAATGCTGGGCTGGAAGAAGTACAAGCTGGAATCAAGATTGCCAGGAGGAATATCAATAACCTCAGATATGTATATGACACCACCCTTATGGCAGAAAGTGAAGAAGAACTAAAGAGCTTCTTGATGAAAGTGAAAGAGGAGAGTGAAAAAGTTGGCTTAAGGCTCAACATTCAGAAAACTAACATCATGGCATCTGGTTCCATCACTTCATGGGAAATAGATGGGGAAACAGTGGCTGACTTTATTTTTCTGGGCTCCAAAATCACTGAAGATGGTGATTGCAGCCATGAAATTAAAAGGTGCTTACTCCTTGGAAGGAAAGTTATGACCAACTTAGATAGCATATTGAAAAGCAGAGATATTACTTTGTCAACAAAGGTCAGTCTAGTCAAGGCTATGGTTTTCCCAGTAGTCATGTATGGAGAGAGTTGGACTATAAGGAAAGCTGAGCACCAAAAAATTGATGCTTTTGAACTGTGGTCTTGGAGAAGACTCTTGAGAGTCCCTTGGATTGCAAGGAGATACAACCAGTCCATCCTAAAGGAGATCAGTCCTGGGTGTTCATTGGAAGGACTAATGTTGAAGCTGAAACTCCAATATTTTGGCCACTTGATGCGAAGAGCTGACTCATTTGAAAAGACCTTGATGTTGGGAAGGATTGAAGGCAGGAGGAGAAGGGGAAGACAGAGGATGAGATGGTTGGATGGCATCACCGACTCAATGGACATGAGTTTGGATAAACTCAGGAGTTGGTGATGGACAGGGAGGCCTGGTGCGCTGCAGTTCACGGGGTCGCAAAGAGTCGGACATGACTGAGTGACTGAACTGAACTGAACTGAAGGGACAAACAGACATAGAGAATAAACTAATGGACATGGGGAGAGGGGAGGAGAGGGTGAGACGTATGGAAACAGTAACATAGAAACTTAATTACCACATGTAAAATTGATAGCCAACAGGAATTTGCTGTAAAGCTCAGGAAACTCAAACAGGGGCTCTATATCAATCTAGAGGGGTGAGATGAGGTGGGAGATGGGCATGAGGTTCAAAAGGCAGGGGATATATGTATACCTGTGGTTGATTCATGTTGAGGTTTGACATAAAACAACAAAATTCTGTAAATCAATTATCCTTCAATAAAAAATAAATTTAAAAAATCCAAATTGGAAAGGAAGTAAAACTGTGATTCTTTGCAGATGACATGGTGACATACACAGAAAATCCTAACCATGCCACCAGAAAACTACTCAAGCTCATTTTGAATCTGGTAAAGTTGGAGGATACAAAACTAATATAGAGAAATCTCTTTCATTTCTCCATCTTACAATGAACCATCTGCAAGAGAAATTAAGGAAATAATCTAATTTACCATCACTTCAAAAAGAATAAAATACCTAGGAATAAACCTACATAAGGAGGCAAAAGAACTTCACTAGGAAAACTGTAAGACACTAATGAAATAAAGAAAACTCAAACAGATGGAAAGACATACCATGTTCTTGGATTGGAAGAATTAATATTGTTAAAATGAACACACAATACAGGACAATCTACAGATTCCATGGAATCCCTATCAAAACAGCACTGCAGCCACTGTGGAAAACAATATGGAAAGTTCCTAAAATGTAAAAAGAGAACTTCCATATGACCCAATAATTCCACTCCTAGGTATAGTTGATTTACAATTTTATAGATATATATATGTGTGTGTTGTTTCATTCAATATTTAAATTGAAGTATATAGTTTTCTACTATTGATGTATACTATTATACACCAATTTTTAAACTGGTATACTATTTAAAATTGATGTATACTATTATACACTATATGTTGGCTCTATTTCTCAACTTGTACAATGCATCCAATATTTTGTAATAACTGTAAATGGAGTCTAACCTTTAAAATTGCATTAAAAGTTTCTTATTTTTTAAAAAGTACCAATGGAAACAGAAAAATGCTTAAATAAATAGGTACTGCAAACTAGTAAATATAACAGAAAAGCAGCAGACTCACACATACAGGGAACAAACTACTAGTTACCAGCAGGGAGAGGGAAAGGTGGAGGGGCCAATATAAGATTAGTGGATTAATAGCTACTAATGACCTGGATAACCACAGTGGTGTGGTTGCTCACTTAGAGCCAGACATCCTGGAGAGTGACATGAAGTGGGCCTTAGGAATCATTACTATGAACAAAGCTAGGGAAGGTGATGAAATTTCCAGTTGAGTTATTTTAAATCCTAAAAGATGATACTGTTAAAGTGTTGCACTCAATATGGCAGCAAATTTGGAAAACTCAGCAGTTGCCACAGGACTGGAAAAGGTCAGTTTTCATTCCAATCCCAAAGAACCCAAAGAATGTTCAAACTACCACACAATTGCACTCATTTCACATGCTAGTAAAGTAACGTTCAAACTCCTTCAAACAAGGCTTCAATAGTATGTGAACCAAGAACTTCCAGATGTACAAGCTGGATTTACAAAAGGCAGAGAAACCATATCAAATTGCCCACATCCGTTAGATCATAGTAAAAAGCAAGATAATTCCAGAAAAACATCTACTTCTGCTTCACTGACTGCTAAATAAGGCTTTTGACTGTGCGGATCACAACAAACTGTGGAAAATTCTTAAAGAGATGGGAATACTAGACCACCTGACCTGCCTCCTAAGAAATCTGTATGCAGGTCAAGAAGCAACAGTTAGAACCAGACATGGAACAATGGACTGGTTCCAGATTGGGAAAGGAGTATGCGACAAGGCTGTATATTGTCACCCTGCTTATTTAACTTATGTTAAGTTAATCATGAGAAATGATTAAGTACATCATGAGAAATGCCAGGCTACTGAACCTCAAGCTGGAATCAAGATTTCAGGGAGAAACATCCATAACCTCAAATATGCAGATGACACCACCCTTAGGGCAGAAAGCAAGAGGAACTAAAGGGCCTCTTGATAACAGTGAAAGAGGAGAGTGAAACAGCTGGCTTAAAACTCAACATTCAAAAAACCAAGATCATGACATCTGGTCCCAACACTTCATGGCAAATAGATGGGGGCAAAATGGTACCAGTGACAGACTATTTTTTTGGATTCCAAAATCACTGTAGATGGTGACTGCAGTCATGAAATTAAAAGACGGTTGCTTCTTGGAAGAGAAGCTATGACAAACCTAGACAGTGTATTCAAAAGCTGAGACATCAGTTTGCCAACAACGGTCCATATCCTCAAAGCTAATGTTTTCCTAGAAGTCATATATAGATGCGGAAAAGGCAATGGCAAGCCACTCCAGTACGCTTGCCTGGAAAATCCCATGGACAGAGAAGCCTGGTAGGCTGCAGTCCATGGGGTCGCTGAGTCGGACACGACTGAGCAACTTCACTTTCACTTTTCACTTTCATGCACTGGAGAAGGAAATGGCAACCCACTCCAGTGTTCTTGCCTGGACAATCCCAGGGACGGGGGAGCCTGGTGGGCTGCTGTCTATGAGGTCTCACAGAGTCAGACATGACTGAAGCGACTTAGCAGCAGCAGCATGTACAGATGTGAGAGCTGGACCATAAAGAAGGCTGAACACTGAGGAATTGATGCTTTGTGGTACTGGAGAAGACTGTTAAGAGTCCCTTGGACAGCAAAAAGATCAAACCAGCCAATCTGAAAGGAAATCAACCCTGAACATTCATTGGAAGGACTAATACTGAAGCTGAAGCTCCGTTACTTTGGCCACCTGATATGAAAAGCCTACTCGTTAGAAAAGACCCTGATGCTGGAAAAGATTGAAGGCAGGAGGTGAAGGGAATGACAGAGGATGAGATGATTGGATGGCATTACCGACTCAATGGACATGAGTTTGAGCAAACTCTGGGAGATGGTGAAGGACAGAGAAGCCTGGTATGCTGCAGTCCATGGGGTTGCAAGAGTCAGACATGACTGAGTGAACAACAAGAATATACCTATCAATGATCACTTTAAATAAATTAAATTCTCAAATCAAAAAACATATGAATATACTACAACAAACACACACACACACATGCATGCGTATGCACACCCCTACATGCTGCCTATAAGAGACCCATTTCAAATCCAAAGACACAGACTGAAAGCGAAGGGATCCAAAAAGATACTCCATGCAAGTGGAAACCAAAAGAAACGGAGTAGCTCTACTTCTATCAGACAAATAAAATTTGAAATATAACCATAATAAGTGACAAAGAATGGTATTACATAAAGATAAAAGGGTCAGTTCAACCGGAGGATTTAGCATTATGCACTCAATATAGGAGCAATAAATATACAAACCAACTGTTAACTGATCTAAAGGAAGAAATATACAGTAATAAAGGGGGGCTTTAATAAGGAGGCTTTAATAACCCCACTTACATTAACAAATAGAGCATTCAAACTGAAAATCAATAAGAAAGCATTGTCAGGAATTTCCTTGTGGTCCAGTGGTTAGGACTCCATGCTTTCACTGCCGAGAGTGTAGGTTCAATCCTTGGCTAGGGAACTAAGATCCCACTAGCCATGTGGTGTGGCCAAAAACAATAACACAATCAAACAAAAAACATAAGAAAGTATCATATATAAATGGTATATTTGATCATATTAACTTGACAAATATATATAAATAGATAGAACATTCCATCCAAAATAAACAGGATACAGATTCTTCTCAAGTAGACATAGAACATTCTCCAGAACAGATTGTATGTTAGGCCACAAAACAAGTTTTAACAAATTTAGGATTAGATTAAAATCATATTAACTATCTTTTCCAACCACAATATTATGAAAGTAAAAATCAATTACAAGAAGAAAACTGGAAAATTTACAAATATGTGAAGATTATATAACATGCTATTGAACAACCAATGGATCAAGAAAGAAATCAAAACCAAAATTAAAATAGTACCCTGAGACAAAAGAAAATGGATATACCACATACTGAAATTTATGGGATGCGGTGAAAGCTATTTCGCAAGGAAAGTTCACAGTAATAAATGCCTACTTTACAAATAAGAAAAATCTCAAACCAGTAACAAATTTATATTCCAAGGAACTAGAAAAAGAAGAACAAAGTCCAAGTTTAGTAAAAGAAAGGAAATCATAAAGAATTACAGCAGAAATAAATGAAATGGAGGCCAAGAAGACGTCAAACAAACAAAAAAATCAATAAAACCAAGAAGCGGCTCTTTGAAAAGATAAACAAAACAGACAATTAGCTAGACTCACAAAGAAAAAAGAAGGCTCAAATTAATAAAAGAAGAAATATGACATCTGATATCACAGAGATACAAAGGATCAGAAGTGACTACTATGACAATTATACAGCAATAGTACTAACAATTGAGAATAAATTAATCAATAACTACAACATACAATCTTCTAAGACTGAATCATGAGGAAACAAAAATTACTCATTACTACTATTAAGGATAACGAATCTGTATTTTTAAAACTCCTTACAAACAAAAGTACACGACCAGGACATTTCCCTCCTGAATTCCACCCAATATTCACAGAAGGATTAATACCAATTCTTCTGAAACTCTTTCAAACAATAGAACAGAAGGCAATATTTCCAAACTCATTTTATAACACCTGCATTATTCAGATACTAAAACCAAAGACACCACAATAAAAGAAAATTACAAATATTCCTGATAAACAAAGATGCAAAAATAACAAAATATTAGCAAACTGATTCTAACAATCTATTAAAAGGATCATACAACATGAACAAGAGGAATTTCTACCAGGGGTATAGAAATGATTCATTATCTAGAAATTAGTCAATGAGGTATACCACATTAACAAAATGAATAATTTGGAAGATCATCTCAGTAACTATAAAAAAACTGAAAGCATTTCACAAAATTCAACATTTATGGTAAAAGCTCTCAATTAAGTGGGTATAGAGGGAAAGAAAATACTCAACATAAAACCGGCCGTGTATGATAAACCCATAGATAACATCACACTCAAAAGTGAAAAGCTGAAAGCAATTCCTCTAAGATCAGAAATAAGAAAAGGATGCCCATTCTTGCTGCTTTTATCCAACATATTAGTGGAATTCCTAGACAGAGCAATTTGGCAAACAACAAACAAAAGCTGTCTACATTGGAAAAGAGGAAATAAATCTGTCACCATATTCAAATGACATGATAGAGAAAACCCTAAAGACTACCCCAAAACTGTTAGAATAAAGAAAGTTGCAGGATATACAATTGATGAATAGCAATCTACTGTATTTTTACATGCTAAAAATGAACTATCTAAAAGAGAAGTCAAAAAAACAATCTCATTTGCAATTGCATCAAAAAAGAATAAAATACCTAAGGAATAAATTTAACCAAGGAGGTGAAAACTATATGATACTGAGGGAATAAGACAGAAAGAAGTGGAAAGATAGTCTATGCTCATAGATTGGAAGAATTAATACTGTTAAAACGTCCATACTATACAGAATAATCTATAGAATCCATGAAATCTATCAAAATTCCAATGACATTTTTCACAGAAATAAAAGAAATAATTCTCAAATTTGTACGGGACCACAAAAGACCCTGAATAGTCAGAGGAATCTTGAAAAAGAATAACAAAGCTGGAGGCATCATGTGCCCAATTTCATATTATAGTTGTCATATTCTATGGCAATCAAATCAGTATGAGATGTGGGGAGGAAAACAGACATATGGATTAATGGAACCAAGTAGAGAACCCAGAGGTAAACACACATACACATAGTCAATCAATTTATGATGAAGGAGCCTCGAATATACAACAGAGAAAAGACAATCTCTTCAATAAATGGTGTTGGGAACCTGGAAAATCACATGCAGAGAATGAAACTGGACCATTTTCTTATATCATATACAAAAATTAACTCCAAATGAATTAAACACTTGAATGTGAGACATGAAACTATAAAACTTCTAAAAGAAACATAGACAATAAGCTTAACATAGGTCTTATTGAATTTGGGTGTCTGACATCAACAGCAAAAATTAAGTGGAATTACATCAAACTAAAAGCTTCTGCACATCAAAGGAAACCATCAACATAATGAAATGGCACCCTACTAAATGGGAGAAAACATCTAAAAATCACTTATCTAATAAAGGGTTAATATCCAAAAATACATAAAGAACTCATACAACTCAACTGCAACACAAACAAAAAAACTGAGTTAATCTGAGTAAAAAATGAACAGCTGATCTGAATAGACATTCTATGAAAGAAAACATACAGGTGGCCAACAGATACATGAAAAGATGCTCAACATCACTAATCAGAGAAATACAAATCAAAACCAAAATGAGATATTACTGCACACCTGTCAGAATTGTTATTACCTAACAAACAAGAAATAACAAGTATTATTATGTAGATAAAAGGGAACCCTTGCACACTGTTGATGAGAATGTAAATTGATGAAGCCATTATGGAAAAGAGTATGGCAGTTACTCAAAAAATCTAAAACTAGACCTACCAGATGATCCAGGCAACATCCACTTCTAGATATTTATCCAAAATAAATGACAACACTAACTAGAGAAGATATACATATCCTATGTTCACTGCAGCATTATTTACATTAGTCAAGATGTGGAAATAGTCTGTATATCCATTGATGGGTGAATGGATAAAGAAAACATCATATATGTACATATATTCCTGGTGTCTCAGACAGTAAAGAATCCGCATGCAATGCGGGAGACCTGAGTTCAACTCCTGGGTTGGAAAAATCCCCTTGAGAAGGGAATGGCAACTCATTCCAGTATTCTTGCCTGGAAAACTCCATGGACAGAGGAGCCTGGCAGGCTACAGTCCATGAGGTCGCAAAGAGTCAGACATGACTGTGCAACTAACACTTACACACACACACACACATACATACAGTAGAATATTATTCAGACATGAAAAATAATGAAACTTTGCCATTTGTGACAACACGTATGGATCTTGAGAGTGCTGTGCTAAGTCAAATAAGTCAGACAGGGAAAGACAAATACCATACAATCTCACTTATATGTGGAATCTAAAACAAAATGAAAACTATGCTCATAGCTACAGAGAACAGATTGGTAGTTGCCAGAGACATGGATTTGGGGGTGGGCAAAACGGGTGACAGGAGTCAAAAGGTACAAACTTCTACTTTAAACAATTCCAAGTGGTGTAAAGTACAGCACAGTGACCACAGTTAATAATACTGCATTGCATAGTTGAAAGCTGCTACTACAGCAAATCTTAAAAGTTCTTGTCACAAGAAAAAAATTCTATAATTGTGTACAATGTTATTAACTAGATTTATTGCGGTGATTCAGTCACAGTATATTCAAAATACTGACTCATTAATCTGTATACCTGAAAATGTCAATTATATCTCAATAAAAAATTTTCAATAGAAAACATAATTTTATATCTGACAAGTCTACCGTATCAACTATCCTGAAGAAAAATGCAAATATTTGGATTACCAAAAACCCACAAAAATCAATACACATTTAATTTAGATTTGAATTCAAGATGTTAATGAACTGATACATCCAAAAGGAACAGTTCTAAGTAAAAAAAAAAAAAGAGCATAGAAAAATTTAAAAAATAATATACAAATGAAGTTAATATTATAAAAGGGTAAATTTCTTACTGCAAATATTACTGTTTCTATTTTGGTTATTTCTTTACCTGTGGATGTGTAATTTTATCATTTGTTTTTTGTCCACCTGAATCTCCCACTACTGCTTTTCTTGTTTCATTTTCCAATGGTATATATTTTGAATCTTCACCTTTAACTTTTAATTTACCAGTACCCATTTCTGTGGGTGTCTTGGTCTTTGCCTCACTTTTAAGAAACTCCTTTTCTTGATTTAGGAAATAGGCAAGTTGCTGTTTAGCTCTTTCAGCTTCCTGTTTTTAAAAGAGTAACTGTCAAGTATCATTTCTGTGACATTTTCCTGCCAATATTATAAATTTCAGGAATCTTCATATATTCATGCCCATACTAATTCTCAATTTTATTTTTACAGAGTAAAAGAAAGTTAAATTAAACCATTGGCATAATACATAGTTTAACAGATCCAAAATTAAAATTAAAAATTGTGAAGAAATCTCTTCTACTTAAACGGCTATTTTTATACCCAAGAGGTTCTCCTGCCCACTGGTTTTTAAGGTTCTAGTTACAATATAGGCACAATAAAAGTTAATAAAATGCATACATTATAGAAGGTGATAGAATGTACCCAAGATAATTAAGACCTATAATATCAAATAGTAAATGTGAAAAATAATTTATTTCTTGTAGAATTAAATCTTTCTTTAAAAGTCACTTTTAATAAATTTTAGTTTCATTAAATTACTTGTATAAAAGAATATATAAATCAATAAAAAAGTTCACAATCTCCCCACAAACAGAAAATGTACTGTTGACATATATACTTTTAAATTATTTCTAAATAAGCTAGTGCTGCTGTTGCTGCTGCTGCTAAGTCGCTTCAGTTGTGTCCGACTCTGTGAGACCCCATAGATGGCAGCCCACCAGGCTCCCCTGTCCCTGGGATTCTCCAGGCAAGAACACTGGAGTGGGTTGCCATTTCCTTCTCCAGTGCATGAAAGTGAAAAGTGAAAGTGAAGTCACTCAGTCGTGTCCGACTCTTAGCGACCCCATGGACTGCAGCCCACCAGGCTCCTCTGCCCATATGCATATATAAATTTTTAATTTTTATCCAGATTGGATCATACTATACACACACACATATACACTCTTTTCATTAAATAATGTCACAGTATGTTCTCATTGGAGAAGGCAACAGCAACCCACTCCAGTTTTCTTGCCTGGAGAATCCTATGGACAGAGGAGCCTGGCAGGCTACAGTCCACAGGGTTTCAAGAATCGGACATGACTTAGTGACTAAAGAGAGAGAGAGAGATTCCCATGATGATAAATATACATCCAAATTAGAACAGCTAACAGAAACAAAGTCGCTCAGTCCTGTTTGACTCTGTGACCCCAAGGACTATATAATCCATGGAATTCTCCAGGTCAGAATCCTGGAGTGGGTAGCCTTTCCCCTCTCCAGGGGGGTCTTCCCAACCCAGGGATTGAACCCAGGTCTCCCACACTGCAGGCGAATTCTTTATCAGCTGAGCTACCAAGGAAGCCCTAGGTAACAAGTAAATATTAACAATATATCTTAACCAATTTAGCAAATTGCTTATCAATGGGTATATTGGAAATTTTAAAACTTTTGCTATTAAAAATTTCCTATTCTACATAGTTGTACAAACTTTGTACACTTTTTGTTTACAATAAATTTTAGAAGTGGAATGGTTCACTGTAAAGACTATGTTTTTCCAAGACTTTTTCTATATATTTTCTTCCAGAGAATAATCAATCCATACTGACAATAGAAGTATATGAAAGACCTGCTCATCTCAACATAAACCCTCAAATATTAAATATTTCTGTTCCTTCAATTTTTAAAAAATAGAAGGTAAAATATATCTGTACTGCTGCTATTTTAATGTTTTTTATTCGGCTGTACTGAGTCTTAGTTGCAGCACACAGGATCTTCATTGCCCTGCGCAGGATCTTTGAAGCATGCGAGCTCTTAGCTGCAGCCTGAAGGATCTAATTCCCTAACCAGGGATTGAACCCAGCAGCCCTGCACTGGAAGCATGGAGGCTTAACCACTGAACCACCCTCTCTGTGTTATTTTTCAACTGCATTTACTTGGTAATTCGTAGAGTTTGTATGCATTTATTGGCAATGCGTGTTTCTCAATTGATGTGCTTATGTCCTTTGTGTACTGAGGAGGAAGACCATCCATATTTTCTGTAGATATGTAAAAGATCTTGATATGGAACATTTTATAAAGATCTTCCATTTATCTTCATATCTTACAAAATTTTAACCATAAAAAGTTTTATTTTATATATATATAGCCAAATATATTAACATATTCTTTTTTGGTATAATGCTTAGAAAGCCCTGCTTTAGCCAAGATATGCAATTGTTATTCAGTGTTTCTTCCATTTTATACGTAGTTCAATTATGCCTAAATCTTAAATCAATTTTTAATTTGTTTCAGTATATTAAATCAACTAGAAATCACAAGTTTTTCATAGTAGTTTACTTTTGTGACTTTTATCCTTCTATAAAAAAATTTAATAAGCCAAACAATAAAATACAAAATTATTATATTCATTTGAATCTGTTTCTGGACTTTTCATTCAGTACCAAATCTAGAACCATACTGCTTTAGTAATATATTTTTATGTCTTATATTAATTTTTGATGAGCAAATCATAAGTGTTCCTCTGTAAAACAACCAGTTTCTTATCTCAATATATCTTATAATTCTGCTAAGTTCAAAAAGACTCCATCTATATCTAGAAATAAATTGCTTTAAGTGTGTACATCAGTTCTCTCTCTAGCTTCCTATTTTGGAGAGAATAAATATCAAATTTTATCAATATATTTCTACTACATTAAATGAAAATACTATAAGCTGGCAAAACAATATAATATATAGATTCTTGGTTTACAAATTAAAAATTATTCATTTAAAAAGCTGTTTAAGGATATTTTCTTCAATTTTTCACAATATGAAGGAACATGACATCTTTTACCTGTAAAGCTTGTTTCAGTTGTTCCCGAAGAACTTTGTTCTCAATTTCCAGAGCATGTGCTGCTTTCTAGGATGTGATAAGGGATGGGGGAGAAAAGTATTCATTTTTTTAACTAATTTATTGTCATAATTATTATCTTTCTAAAACCCATAGATAGCCAAGATGATGACTTGAACACAAACATTTATTACACACTTCTTAGGCACAATGACAGATAACTTATACCTCAGCTGGTGAAGAATCTGCCTGCAATGCAGGAGACTCTGGTTTAATTCCTGGGTTGGGAAGATCCCCTGGAAAAGGGCTAGGCTACCAACTCCAGTATTCTTGGGCTTCCTTGGTGGCTCAGCTGATAAAAGAATCCACCTGCAATGTGGGGGACCTGGGCTCAAATCCCTGGCCCTGGGATGGGAAGATCTCCTGGAGAAGGGAATGGATACCCACTCCAGTGTTCTGGCCTGGAGAATTCCATAGACTGCTTAGTCTATGAGGCTGCACAGAGTTGGACAGCGACTTTCACTTACCCTTTCCTAAGAATATAGCAGAATCCAGAGCTTCAGCAATGTGACATTCCCAACGTCCGAGATACAGTTAAGAGTAATTTGAATTTGAAGAAACAGGAAAATGAGACTTACTCTTAAAAGAAAATCTACAGGGAAGGTGATTGAAGATGGGGCATAGCAAGAACCTCTTCCCATGCATCAACAAATATACACCTGCAAAGAGATCAACTCCCTGTGAAAAGAACCTTAGAACTAGTCAAACATGCTCCACAACAAAGAATAAAAAGGACTACGTCAAGACAGGTAGTAGAGGAAAAGAAACACTCTCACTAATAACCATTCCCTGAGCATGATGGCACACAACAGAGAGGGATCTCACCAGACAGGCACTTTTGCCAGGCGAGCAAACGGTTGGTGCCCACGTCAGAAACCTTGGTTCCTGGATCTACACCAGGGAGAGGAACTCCTGAAATGCTTGGCTTTGAAAAGCAATAGGGCTGACATACAGTGGTCCAAAGTGCTACAGAAAACTGAGACTCCCTCTTAAACAAGGGCTTGAAAGTGAAAGTGAAGCCGCTCAGTCGTGTCCGACTCTTTGCGACCCCGTGGACTGTAACCCACCAGGCTCCTCTGTCCATGGGATCTCCAGGCAAGAATACTGGAGCAGGTTGCCATTTCCTTCTCCAGGAGATCTTCCTGACCCAGGGATTGAACCCAGGTCTCCCACATTGCAGGCAGATGCTTTAACCTCTGAGCCACCAGCTTACATGTGCTCAATTAAACTATGACAAAAGAAGCAAGAATATACAATGAGGAAAAAAGAGCCTCTTCAGTAATTGGTATTTGGAATAGAGTGGAACTGGATTACCTTTTACATCATATACAAAAATAATCTCAAATGGATTAAAGGCTTAAATATAAGACCTGAAACCATAAAACATCTAGAAGAAAACACAGGCAGTTAGCTGTCTGAAATAGGTCTTAGCCAGATTTTCTGTATATGTCTCAACAAAAGGAAACAAAAGTAAAAATAAATGGAACCCAAACTAAAAAGTTTTCATACAGTCAAAGTATCACCAAAACAATACAGTTACCTAGTAAATTGGAGACGATTATCTGCAAATGAGATATCCAATAAGAGATAAATGTTCAAAATATACAAAGAACTTGTACAAGTCAACATCAAAAGATCAAACCTAGCGGGGTGGGATGGGGAGGGAGATGGGAGGGAGGTGATATAGGCATATCTATGGCTGATTCATGTTGAGGTTTGACAGAAAACAGCAAAATTGTGTAAAGCAATTATCCTTCAGTCAAAAAAATAAGCGAATTAAAAAAACAACCTGGGCAGAGTACCTAAACAGACATTCTTCCAAAGGAGACAGACAGACAACCAATACATATAAAGATACTCAATATCACTAATAATCTGGGAAATACAAACCAAAACCACAGTGAGATACTCCCTTTTCCCAGTCAAAATAAAAAATGAGTATCAAAAAGAAAAGAAATAACAAGGGGAAGGATATCAGAAAAAGGGAAAATTGGTACAGCCATTGTGGAAAGTAGAATAGAGATTCCTCAAAAAATTAAAAATAGAATGGCCATATGATCCAGTAATATCACTTCTAGGTACTTACCACCTCCCCCAAATTCAATGATATATGTACCTCTACATTAACTGCAATCCCTGATATTTTGTTAAAGCAGTCTGAAGGGATTAAGACATGGCCCAAATGAACTAAAACACTAAAGGCTTAAAACATGATGGAATTATAACTTTTAAAATACACAAAATGCTGTTCTATATGAAATCACGACAGATTTCTAAAATGGCCTCCAGGATCTCCATCCCTAAGATTAAATGCAAGTCATAGGTGGTATCCACATTCAAAAGGAGTGGACTATACAGAGCATAACCTTAGGGATGGAGATCCTGGTTATTAGACTGCACTACATAGTTGACCTTTGAACAAGATGGGTTCAAATCACATGAGTCCACTTATACAAGGATATTTTTCAATGAATATAGTATCCATATTTTCACTTTACAGATGTTTAACTAAATGTAGGGGAAGTTTATGTTTGGTTAGAGATCACAATTTGTGGAATCAAAGAACTAGGGTTTGAGTCCTGATTCTATCCAAGTCATTTTACCTTTGTGCCTTTTGGTGAGTCATTTATCAATTCTTTTGTTTTTGAGGCAGAGATAGCAGTATGCAAATTTTCAACTGTGAGGGAGTGGGTGGTATCCCTAACCCTCATGTTGTTCAAGGATCTATTATATAGCTACAGTGAAAAGGTATCATTCATAATCATGTTATTCATGTTATATTACATAAGACTGTCTTAGCAAAAAAGAAAAAAGAGAGAGAGACTCTTAGCTGGCCTTTAAGAAGATGTAAGATGCTATAAAGTAAACTGTTTGTGGAGAAGGCCACTGGCTAAGTGCCCCAGTCCAACAACTGCAAAGAACTTAAGTTTGCCACTTCCACTTGAGCTTGGAAGAGGACCCCCATGTGACCAGAAAAAAAAAAAAGAGCCTAGCCAACACCATGACTGCAGTTTGGTGAGTCCTTGATCACAGGATACAGCTAAGCCATGCTCAGACTCCTAAGCCATTCAAACCATGAAAACAATTTAATTATTTTAAGCTGCAAAATGTGAGGTAACTTGTTATGCAGGAATAGAAAACTAATACCATAAAGTTGTTCCTTTTATATTCAGTATCTCAAGAAGTACTCTTATTTTCTTTCCAAATGTATGCTATTTGATTTTTGAAACATGGAAGTATATACTTGTGGGACAGTTAAGTCCAGTCACTCACTGGAAGAGAGTATCCAAATGGGTGACATGATGCTCTGATGGTTAAGAAGTTTTAACTTTCAGCAAAAGAAAGTTTATCAAATAGAAGATAAAATAAAGGGTTACTTGTATTCTTTTCAGAACACACATGGATCAAGAGTGAGCTATATTAACAATCTCTGAAATATTTTCCTATTTGCCGCTTGCATCTCACACCTTTCTGAGATAGATGGGACAGCTATTATTTTACCCATTTTAGATGAAACACAAAGTTTAAATAGGTTAAAAGGACTTGTCTAATGTCACTTAACTAGTAAGTCTGTTCTAACTCATAATATGGTGTTCTTTCCTCTATGACATTGCCTATAATTGAGTGAATAACAGTAATTTTCATAACCTTGACAGTAAACATACCTGAATTCACCATTTGATTTTCTAAAACTTGCTGAAAAAAGTCAACCAATAGTAAAGAAGCATTGTAAGAAGAAATTTAGTATATATGTACACACACAAACACACATACACCTGTATTCACATACATATGTTGTCTATATAAACAGTTATCAGAACATCATTAGTCAAATTTAGATGCACAGGGAGAGATTCTGTTACCTGGACTTGAGGCATATTTTCTTTTACTTTAAGCTCTTTCCCTACAGACTTCTTCCTGAAAAAGAAATATTTTTAAATATATCAAGATGTTTTATGATATTTGATGACTATGCTTTCTGGGTGAGTACTTAAATCATTTTAAAGAAATGAAATTTTGAGAGGTGCACTCAAGACGATGGAGTAGGAACACCCTGAACCTAACCTCCTCCCAGAGGCACACCAATTAGAACTATTTACAGAGCAACTATTGATGAGAATGACATGAAGACCACCAGAGAAGATTTTCCACAAATAAAGATATAATCAAATTAATTACTATGAGATGAATATGAAGGGCAAAGACTCAGTATAGTGAAGAAGCACACTCCTGAGTAAGCGAAAGTGAAAGTGAAGTCACTCAGTCATGTCCGACTCTGCGACCAATGGACTGTAGCCTATCAGGCTCCTCCTTCCATGGGATTTTCCAGGCAAGAGTGCTGGAGTGGATTGCCATTTCCTTCTCCAGGGGATCTTCTCAACCCAGGAATAGAACCCAGGTCTCCCTCATTGCAGGCAGATGCTTTGCCATCTCAGCCACCAGGGAAGCCGTGAGTAGGTGACCCACAAATGGCAGCACAATCACAATTGCAGTGGTTCTCCCCCAAGGAATGAGGGGTCTGAGTTCCACATCAGGCTCCCTACCCCAGGGGTGCTATACTGAGAAGACAAATCTCAAGAATATCTGGCTGTGAAGGACAATAGGGCTTGCATATTGGAGAGCAAGAGGGCTGAATCTATGTAGGAAATACAGAGTCTACTCTTACAAGGAGCATGCAAATCTCACATGCTCTTAGTCCCCCGGTACAGGGGCAGTAATTTAAAAGAAGCCATGGGGCTTCCTTGGTGGTCCAATGGTTAAGAACCTGCTTTCCAATTCAGGGAACACAGGTTCAACCCCTGATCAGAGCACTAAGATCCCATATGCCATGGGGCAACGAAGCCTGCATGCCACAACTACAGAGCCCAAGCACTACAACAAAGATCCCGCAAGTTGCAACTAAGATTCAGTGCAGTCAAAAATTAAATAAACTGTTTATAATAGCCAGGACATGGAAACAACCTAGATGTCCATCAGCAGATGAATGGATAAGAAAGCTGTGGTACATATACACAATGGACTATTACTCAGCCATTAGAAAGAATACATTTGAATCAGTTCTAATGAGGTGGATGAAACTGGAGCTGATTATACAGAGTGAAGTAAGCCAGAAAGAAAAACACCAATACAGTATACTAACACATAAATATGGAATTTAGAAAGATGGTAACGATAACCCTGTATGTGAGACAGCAAAAGAGACACAGATGTATAGAACAGTCTTTTGGACTCTGTGGGAGAGGGAGAGGGTGGGATGATTTGGGAGAATGGCATTGAAACATGTATGATATCATATAAGAAACAAATCACCAGTCTAGGTTCGATGCAGGATACAGGATGCTTGGGGCTGGTGCACTGGGATGACCCAGAGAGATGGTATGGGGAGGGAGGTGGGAGGGGGGTTCAGGATTGGGAACATGAGTACACCCATGGTAGATTCATGTTGATGTATGGCAAAACCAATATAGTCTTGTAAAGTAAAATAAAGTTAAAAAAAAAAAAAAGTAAAAGAAGCCAGGGTTTGACCCAGTTTCTGATCTTGGAGAGCCTCCTAGAGAAGCAGGAGGCAGCTGAAACTCCCTCTGGGGACACAGAGGCTGGTGACAGCCATTTTTGTGAGCTCATTCCACCATGAGGACAAAGTGCTGGCAGAACCATTTTAGAGTCTTCCCTTTAGACTAGTAGTAGTTAGTCTAATAGTCTAATTGGCTTATCCACTCACCAGCCAACTGACGCTAACCCAAGACATCCCTGAACCCCAGCCTGGGTACCCAGCCCTGTCCACCAGAAGGCCAGCAGCCACTACATGAGGCATGATCTAGCACCCTACCTCAGGAAACAAAAAAATCTCAAATAAACAATCTCACCTTACACCTAAAGGAATTAGAAAAAGAACAAAGTCCAAAAATTAATAGAAGGAAAGAAAAAAGAGGTTGGAACAGAAATAAATGAAATAAAGATTAAAAAATTTTTTTGAAGATCTATAAAACAGCTGGTTTTGAAAAGTTAAACAAAATTGATAAAACTTTATCCCAACTAAAAGAAGAAAGAGGGGGCCCAAATAATAGAAAATGAAAGAGAAGTTATAAAAAAAATTAAAGAAGTTATAACACACACCAAAGAAATACATGAGATTAGCACAATTATACACAATAAAAAGGACAACTTAGGAAAAAATGGACAAATTCCTAGAAACAGACAATTTCCCAAGACTGAATCAGGAAGAAATAGAAAATACGAATAGCACAATTACCAGAAATGAAATTGAATCAGTAATCAAAAAATTCCCAATGAAAGAAAATCCACAATCAGATCACTTCATAGGTTAGTTTTACCAAACATTTAAAAAATAATTAACACTTAGCCTTCCCAAACTATTCAAAAATTTAAAGAGAAAGGAACACTCTGAACTCATTCTATGAGGCCAGCAAAACCCTGATATTAAAACTAGACAAAGATACCACAAAAAGGAAAGTTACAGATCAACATCACTGATAAATATAGATATAAAAATCTTCAACAAAATACTAGCAAACCAAATTCAACAATATACTAAAAGGATTATAGGACTTCCCTGGTGGCCAGTAGTTGACAGTCTGCCTGCCAATGCAGGTGACATGGATCTGATTCCTACTCTGGGAAGATCCCATATGCTGTGCAGCTACTAATCCCATGCACCACAACTACTGAACCCATGCTTTAGAGTGTGTGTGCCACAAGAGAAGCCACTGCAATGAGAAACCTATGCACCACAACCAGAGAGTAGACACTGGTCACTGCAACTAGAGAAAGCCTGCACGCAGAAATGAAGACCCAGTGCAGCCACAGATAAATTTTTTTTTAAAGGATCATACACCATGATCAAGTGGAATTCTAACCATTGTGGCAAGGATAATCTGACATCCAAAAGTCAATCAACATGATAAAGTACATTAACAACAAACAATAAATATTATATGATCATCTCAATAGATGAAGAAAAACTTTTGACTAAGTTCAAAATCCATTTATGAGAAAAACTCTAAACAAAGTAGATACAGAGGGAATATACCTCAACATAATAAATGTCCTATATGACGAACCCAAAGCCAACAACATACTCTATGAGAAAAAACTGAAAACATTTTCCCTAACATCAAGCACAAGACAAGAATGCCCACCACTTTTATTCAGTATTTTCCAGCCACAGCAATCAGATAAGACAAAGCATAAAAGGAATCCAGATTGGAAAAGAAGAAATAAAACTGTCATTGTTTCCACATGACATGATATTATATTTAGAAAATCCTAAATACGCTATCAAAAAAATTATTAGAAATAAGTGAACTCAGTAACGTTAAAGGATACAAAATAAATGTACAGAAATCTGATGTGTCTCATACACTAACAACAGACTACTAGAGAAATTAAGGTGAGTCCCTTCACTGTTCATTTGAAACTACAACCACACTGTTGTTAATTATACCCCAATGCAAAATAAAAAGTTAAAAAAAGAGAGAAATTAAGAAAACAATCCCAGTCACAATTGCATCAAAAAAGAATAAAGTACTTAGGAATAAATCTCAAGGAGGTACAAGACCTGTACCTGGATGCCCATAAGAAGATGATAAAAGAATTAAAAATAACATAAGCAAATGGAAAAATAGTTCATGTTCATGAATCAGAAGAATTAACACTGTTAAAATGACCATACCATTATTCAGAGAAATCTATCTATATAAAAATACCAAAGGCATTTTTCACAGAACTAGAACAAATAATTCTAAAATTTCTATGGTAACACAAAAGACCCTAAATAGCCAAAACAATCGTGAGAAAGAAGAACAGAACTGGTGGTTATCATGTACCCAGATTTCAAGATTTGGTAATACAGTTTGAAATCAGAGCATAAAAACAGACACACAATTCGATGAAACAGAATAGAAATTCCAAAAATAAATCCATATGTATGTGGTCAATGAATCTAAGACATGAAGGCAAAAATGTACAATGGGAAAAAAAGCATCCTCTTCAATAAACGATGCTGGGAAAACTAAACAGTTACATGTAAAAGACTTATATTGGACTACATTCTCACATCTGATACAAAAATAAACTCAAAGACTTAAATATAAGACCTGAAACCATAAAACTCCTAGAAGAAAATGTAAGTGGTACACTCTTTGACACTGATGTTAGCCATATTTTTGGCATATGTCTCCCCAGGCAAAAGAAACAAGAACAAGTAAACAAATGGAACTACATCAAATTAAAAGGCTTTGCACAGCAAAGGAAACTATCAACAGAATGAAGTCAGGCTACTATATGGGAGAAGATATTTCCAAATAAGATATATCTGTTAAGGGTCAATATTCAAATACAAAAAACTCCCACAACTTAACATAAAAAAACCCCAAAACCTGATTTTAAAATGGCAGAGAATCTGAATAGATATTTTTCTAAACAAGGCATCTAGACAGCTGACAAGGTATATGAAAAGATGCTCAACAATACTAATCATCAGGGAAATGCAAATTAAAATCTCAATGATATATCCTTACACCTGTCAGAATAGCTATTACCAAAAAGACAACAAGTAAGTGTTGGCAAAAATGTAAAGAAAAGGGAACTCATGGTGCTTTGATGTTGGGAAAGGAAATTGGTGAAGTCACTATGAAAACCAGTACAAGAATTCTTCAAAAAACTAAAAATTATACTACCACATGATCCAGCAAATCTGCTTCAAGTATTTTTCCAAAGAAAACAAAAATACTCTCCCCAAAATGCCCCACGTTTATTGTAGCATTATTTACAATTGCCAAGTCATGAAAGCAAGTGCTTAAGTACCCATCAACAGATGAATGGATGAAGATGCGGTGTAAGTATGTGTGACATATACATACAAACACACACACGTATATGTGCTTAGTCGCTCAGTCGTGTCCAACTCTTTGCGACCCCATGGATTGTAGCTTGCCAGGCTCCTCTGTCAATGGGGATTCTCCAAGCAAGAATACTGCAGTGGGCTGTCCAGGGGATCTTCCCAACCCAGGGATTGAAGCCAGGTCTCCCGCACTGGAGGCAGATTCTTTACCATCTGAGCCAACAGGGAAGCCCCATATATAAATGTGTGTGTATACAAACATACATACATATACCCACATATATATATATATATATATATATATATATATATATATATATATGTGACAGAAAATAACTCAGCCATAAAAAAGAATGAAATCCTGCCATCTGTGACAAAATGGATAGACCTAGAGGGTATTATGCTAAATGAAATAAGTCAGATAAAGAAAAATACTGTATGATTTCACTTATACATGGAATCTGAAAAACAAAACAAATGAACACAGCAAAACAAGCAAACTTATAGATACAGAGAACAAACTGGTCATTACCAGAAGGGAGGAGGACAGAGAGATAATCAAATAGGTAAGGAACATTAAGAAGTACAAACTTCTAGTTATAAAATTAGTAAAAGTCATGGAGATATAATGTACAGAATAGAGAATATAGTCATTAATATCATAACTGTCTGTGACAGGTATGATTATTTTGAAACACATTAAAATATCAAATTACTACGCTGTATGGTGGTGGTGGTAGTTTAGTCACTAAATCATGACCGACTCTTGCGATCCCATGGACTGAAGCCTGCCAGGCTCCTCTGTCCAAGGGATTCTCCAGGCAAGAATACTGGAGTGGGTTGCCATTTCCTTCTCCAACTATGCTGTATGCCTGTAACTAATATATCAATTATACTTCATAAAAAAGAAATCAAATTTCATAAAAAATGTATATTTTTATCAACTATACTTCAATTTAAGAAAAGAAATTCCTACTTTTAAAAGTCATAAAATTCATAAAGCTTAAATGATAAATAACTGAATAACATTCGTCAAACTAACATCTCATTGGTATGATTAAAATATGCTAAGCTGAGATGGGAAAAGGATTTTCATAGTACACTGGTCATTTTTTTTTCTCTGATTTTCTTTCCCTCTCTTATGAAAGGCCATTTGTCTGGTAAGTTTCTTTTTAGACTTTATGGAACTCTACAAAGATTGAATTAATAGTTTCCTTTTTAAACTATATATTTATATTAGGGTTTGTTCAAGAAATTTCCAATGGCATAAATTATTTTATATTAATAAGGAAAATATTCTCTTAATAAGGCCACTTTAAAATAACCTACATTAAAATCAGATACTTTTCGTCATAAAATAAGACAACTAAGAAGTGCAGTAAAAAGGAACAGCCCAGACTGGGGAGAGGGGTTAACATACAAATCACAAATCATGAGCTAACACATCAATGAAACATTGTAAATCCTTTCATCTCTAAAATTATTTGGGTTTAATTTTGTCTATGTATACCTGAATATCTTGTGATTCTCTCTAACCCATTTTTAGTTCTTTGTTCTTCCCTTCTCAGCTTTGTTCCACCCATATCCTGGTCTGCTTATAAAACTATACATTTGCTAACATTGTGTCTTTATAAACCTGTTAATAAATTATGTTTATATGACTGTATAAAATGAAAATATAAATTTATAAGTAAAAAAATATTAACAAGTATCTTTTTGTCTTACGCTTCTGAATCTTCAGACTTTCCTTTGTCCTTTTTCTTCTCTGTTTTCATAACTTTCTTTGTTCGCTCACTTGTAGCCTTTGTTTTCTGTGTAGTTTTATATATGCCAGAAATAGGAAGAAAATATATCATAAGTAAATACATGATAATATACATTACTTAGATTTCCATTTTACTCTGAGAATCACCACACTGTGTTTTAAGGGAAATTATTGAATAAAAGCAAAACAAAAATAAAGATATAGCCAGTGCTATATTGTTACAGTGCTATATAGAATATATATATATATATATATAGTTACAGTGCTATATAGAATGTAATTTGCCAAATAAGCTAATACATATGAAACAAATTCATCTGACAAATTACAGTCAGTTCTTCTATAACATTGTATATGCCATCTTGAAAATCACCTCCCTGTGAAAAATCATATGATAAAAACTGCAGGATACATAGGGGGAAAGAGTCTAGGTTATGCAAAAGCACTGTCAATGATACAGGAAAAAAACTAAAACCAATTAGGAACATTAGTTCAGTTTTACATAGTTGAATGATTAAGAAATAAGATACTATGAGAAACATAGCTCTTTATCCTAAAAAAGAAATCAAGTTTCTTTGAGGAAATGAGCATCAAACAGATTTCAAGTTGAGAGCTATTAAGCAGTATTGGAAGGAGGGTTTCTGAAGTTGGACAAAAATTTCTAACACCTGGATTGGTGTGGTACACTATATATCTGGTAAACTAAGGAAGCTTGCAGAAGCTATTTTCTACCTTCACCTAGTATTATTTCCAGATGAATTTGTGCGTAAGCAATTGTAAAATTCACATTATGCTCAAACTGTTCAGTCACATTGGAAAAAGTTTGCATTTCAAAACAAATATTATAGCAGAACTGGGATGTTTTGAAATACTATGTAGTATCAGGTTATTTTATATAAGAAAGTATAAAAAATTGACGATTACTAAAAAATTTAGACAAGCTTAATAATAGAGACCTATTATGATACTGAGTGGTTATTTCCTACTTCAGACCACAACTTCCAACAGATACCAAATTCATCATAGCAAAGTTCTCACAAGTTAAACACCAAGTGTAATAATTTCCTAAAACACAAAGTTAGTATAATAATACATTTTTAATGAAAATTGTTAAGGTTGTGAATAGTTTTCCAGTTTAAATCTGAATTTTGGTATGTATTTCCTATTTAGAATAATCTAATATATGTGCAATCAAAACACACTAAAATAATGAAAGGGATAAAAGAATTAAAAAATAATGAACACATCATCAGTGAGCTACGGGATAAATTCAAATGGATTAATATGCTTACAACTGGAGTTCATGATGGAGAAAAGGGGTGGGAAAAGACTATTTGAAGAAATAATGGCCAATTTTTTTCAAATTTGATGAAAACTGCAAATCTACAACAGTATAAGGAAAACTAACCCCCAAGACACATAATTAAATTACTTTAAAGCAGTAATAAAAAGAGAATCTTAAGAGTGGACAGAGGAAAAAAAACAACAACACAAACAACAACAAAAAAAGAGTGGACAGAGGAGACACAATAAGGAGAACAGACACAATAAGGAGAACACAGACTTCTTGCAAGAAATATTGCAAGCCTGAAGAGAAAGGAACATCTTTAAAGCACTGGAAAGGGGGGAAAAGGTAAACCAAGAATTCTTTATTCAGAAAAAATATCTTTCAAAACTGAAGGCAAAAAAATTTGTCCAGAAATCATAAAGCAGCAACCCTGCACAACAAAATGACAAAGAATCCTTCAAAGAGAAGAAAAATGATACCAGATGGAAATAAGGAAATAAACAAATAAAGAATACAATAAATGATAATTATTTGGGTAAATATAAACACTATTTTCCTGTTAATTAAATTTCTTTAAAGGGCAATATTTTACAACAAAACTAATAACAATGTGTTATACAGTAGTAAAATGTTTAAAAACAATAGCACAAAGCTGGAAAGGGACAAACGAAAGTATGTTTTAAGGTTCTTATACATAAAGTAATTCAATATCACTTGAACAGAGACTACAGTAAGTTAAAAACAAGATTGTAAACTCTGAAAGCAGGGTGCTGTTGCAACACAACTAAAACTGCGGAAGTGGCTTTGAAACAAGGCATTGGGCAGAGGATGGAGGAATTTTATGCAGTATAAAAAGAAATTCATGCAAAAATAATATGACAAAAGAAAAAATCCTTTCATCTGATACACTGCTTTAAGAGACAGAGAAACAGAAAGGCAGGCTGCCTGATCACAAGAATAAAAAAAAATTTCCCTTGAAATCAGGAATAAAAAATGCCCGCTTTCAACGTGTCTACTCAGTATTATTCTAGAGATCTTTGCCAGTATAAGAAAGAAAATTTGGGCTATCATTTACAGATATATTGATTATGCAAGTAGAAAAATAAAAATCTAACCATTATGATAGTGTGACGAGGTTTGTAGATGCAAATACACAAAAATTTGATACATTTCCCTAGCAATAGCATTAAAATATTTTAATATATCAACTTAGCATAGAAATAAAAGCTCCTAACATTAACATAACAAAGACAAATAAGACCTTTATGAAGAAAATCATAATATTCATTGTGTTATGAAACATTCCAAAATTGAGACATTTAGTATTTGTTTATGAAAAGATGTATATTGATAGCCTATACATCTCTCATGTGACGTATAACTTCATTGCAAGTGTAGAATTTGACAATTCTAAAATTTACAAGAAAGTGCAAAGGTCAAAAATAAATAAATTCTCATAAATAACAAGGTGGATTCACTTGCCCTACAAAATATGAAGACTTACTTTAAATATATAATCATTAAAGGTCTCAAGTATTGGTATAGGAATAGACAAGGCCAACAGAAAAGAATAGAAAGAGCAGAAACAGATCTTTTTATGCAGAGATATTCTCTAGCAACATCATACCAAAACATACATATCTAGGAGATCCTATTTAGGAAGCTATAGCAGAAAGCCAGGTGATAGCAGGAAACGAATAAGAAGTCAGCAGACTGCGGTTGTTCAGTTGCTCAGTGGCGTCTGACTCTGCGACCCCACGGACTGCAGCATGCTAGGCTTCCCTGTCCTTCGCCCTCTACCAGAGCTTGCTCAGACTCATGTCCAATGAGTTCATTATGCCAAACAACCATCTCGTCCTCTGTTAGGCTGTATATTGTCACCCTGCTTGTTTAACTTATATGCAGAGTACATCATGAGGAACACTGGGCTGGATGAAGCACAAACTGAAATCAAGATTGCCGGAAGAAATATCAATAACCTCAGATATGCAGATGACACCATCCTTATGGCAGAAAGCGAAGAAAAACTAAAGTCTCTTGATGAAAGTGAAAGAGGAGAGTGAAAAAGTTGGCTTAAAACTCAACATTCAGAAAACTAAGATCATGGCATCTGGTCTCATCACTTCATGGCAAACAGATGGGGAAACAGTGGAAACAGTGAGATACTTTATGTTTTGGGGCTCCAAAATCACTGCAGATGGTGACTGCAGCCATGAAATTAAGATGCTTGCTTCCTGGAAGAAAAGCTATCACCAACCTAGACAGCATATTAAAAAGCAGAGACATTATTTTGCCAACAATGGTCCGTCTAGTCAAAGCTATAGTTTTTCCAGTGGTCATGTATGGATGTGAGAGTTGGACTATAAAGAAAGCTGAGCACCGAAAAATTGATGCTTTTGAACTGTGGTGTTGGAGAAGACTCTTGAGAGTCCCTTGGACTGCAAGGAGACCCAACCAGTCTATCCTAAAGGAGATCAGTCCTGACTTCATTGGAAGGACTGATGCTGAAGCTGAAACTCCAATACCTTGTCCACCTGATGTGAAGAACCAACTCATTGGAAAAATATCCTGATGCTGGGAAAGATTGAAGGCTGGAGGAGAAGATGACAGAGGATGAGATGGTTGGATGGCGTAACCGATGCAATGGACACAAGTTTGAGTAGGCTCTGAGAGTTGATGATGGACAGAGAGCCCTGGCAGGCTGCAGTCCATTGGGTCGCAGAGTCAGACACGACTGAGCAACTGAACTGACTGGTGGTAATTTAGAACACAGCATTCTTTTTTTTCCAAAGCACAGCTGCTGCCAATTAATAGGGCTTCTCAAGTGGCACTAGTAAGAAAGAATCTGTCTGCCAATGCAGAAGACATAAGAGACCCAGGTTGAATCCCTGGGTCAAGAAGAGCCCCTCATGTAGGGAATGGCAACTGGATCCAGTATTTTTGCTAGGAAAATTTCAGACAGAGAAGCCTATAAGGCTACAGCTCATGGGGCTGCAGAGTTGGACATTACTAAGCACAGGCTACCAATTATTAGTACTGGTATGTATGCCATTTTGAGACACTAAAATTAACGAACCTCTGTACTTTTCAACTTTTGTAGTTCATTTTCCAGCATTAATTTCTCCTCTGATAATACTTGGAGATCACTTTGAATCTGTGTGCATTTCTAAAAACAAATATTATAACTTCATTAATAATGAAAAGCAAACATATCAATATGGAGAGGTTATTCAGGTACTTAATTATTACAGTAAAAAAGTCTTTATTAACTCAGAAATCATGAACCACTGGTATTAATCTGCATAGTGAAGTTACAACAGGTGCTGAAAGAGGCAAAGGTACTATGATTGACAATGGAAGTTCAGAGACTGTGGGATATTATAGTTCAGTATTTCAAAAGTCGAGTGTTCCTGAATGATAATAAAGTCTACTAAAATCAAAGAATAGACAAAAATTTCTAGCTGTCATATGCATAAAACTCTCTTGAATAAACTAAGTATTAGATCTTTATTTAAGATTACATATCCTGACAATTTCTAGAATCTATCAGCAACATCAAGGACAAAGTGCAAATTCAAACTGAGAGGACTATACTTACAGCCTCTAACATCAGCTGTTCATGCATAGCTCTGAAAAACAAACCAAAAATACCTAAAATGTATTATAATTTAAAATTTTTATTTATGTAGTATCATATATTTTCTAAGTAAAAAAATTAATATAAATAAGGTTCAGTTCAGTTCAGTCGCTCAGTCGTGTCCGACTCTTTGCGACCCCATGAATCACAGCAGATCAGGCCTCCCTGTCCATCACCAACTTATGGAGTTCATTCAGACTCATGTCCATTGAGTCAGTGATGCCCAGCCATCTCATCCTCGGTCGTCCCCTTCTCCTTCTGCCCCCAATCCCTCCCAGCATCAGAGTCTTTTCCAATGAGTCAACTCTTCGCATGAGGTGGCCAAAGCACTGGAGTTTCAGCTTTAGCATCAGTCCTTTCAAAGAAATCCCAGGGCTGATCTCCTTCAGAATGGACTGCTTGGATCTCCTTGCAGTCCAACGGACTCTCAAGAATCTTCTCCAACACCACAGTTCAAAAGCATCAATTCTTCAGCACTCAACTTTCTTCACAGTCCAACTCTCACATCCATACATGACCACTGGAAAAACCATAGTCTTGACTAGATGGACCTTTGTTGGCAAACTAATGTGTCTGCTTTTCAACATGCTATCTATGTTGGTCATAACTTTTCTTCCAAGGAGTGAGCATCTTTTAATTTCATGGCTGCAGTCACCATCTGCAGTGATTTTGGAGGCCCCCAAAATAAAGTCTGACATTGTTTCCACTGTTTCTCCATCTATTTCCCATGAAGTGGTGGGAACAGATGCCATGATCTTCATTTTCTGAATGTTGAGTTTTAAGCCAACTTTTTCACTCTCCTCTTTCACTTTCATCAAGAGGCTTTTTAGCTCCTCTTCACTTTCTGCCATAAGGGAGGTGTCATCTGCATATCTGAGGTTATTGATATTTTTCCTGGCACTCTTGATTCCAGGTTGTGCTTCTTCCAGCACAGCGTTTTTCATGATGTACTCTGCATAGAAATTAAATAAGCAGGGCGACAATATACAGCCTTGACATACTCCTTTTCCTATTTGGAACCGGTCTGTTGTTCCATGTCCAGTTCTAACTGTTGCTTCCTGACCTGCATATAGGTTTCTCAAGAGGCAGGTCTGGTGGTCTGGGATTCCCATCTCTTGAAAAATTATCCACAGTTTATTGTGATCCACACAGTCAAAGGCTTTGGCATAGTCAATAAAGCAGAAATAGATGCTTTTCTGGAACTCTCTTCCTTTTCGATGATCCAGCAGATGTTGGCAATTTGATCTCTGGTTCCTCTGCCTTTTCTAAAACCAGCTTCAACATCTGGAAGTTCACAGTTCACATATTGCTGAAGCCTGGCTTGGAGAATTTTGAGCATTACTTTACTAGCATGTGAGATTTGTGCAGTAGTTTGAGCATTCTTTGGCATTGCCTTTCTTTGGGATTGGAATGAAAACTGACCTTTTCCAGTCCTGTGGCCACTGCTGAGTTTTCCAAATTTGCTGGCATATTGAGTGCAGCACTTTCACAGCATCATCTTTCAGGATTTGAAACAGCTCCACTGGAATTCCATCACCTCCACTAGCTTTGTTTGTAGTGATGCTTTCTAAGGCCCACTTGACTTCACATTCCAGGATGTCTGGCTCTAGGTGAGTGATCACACCATCATGATTATCTGGGTCGTGAAGATCTTTTTTGTACAGTTCTGTGTATTATTGCCACCTCTTCTTAATATCTTCTGCTTCTGTTAGGTCCAGACCATTTCTGTCCTTTATTTGGCCCATCTTTGCATGAAATGTTCCCATGGTATCGCTAATTTTCTTGAAGAGATTTCTAGTCTTTCCCATTCTGTTGTTTGCCTCTATTTCTTTGCATTGATAGCTGAAGGCTTTCTTATCTCTTCTTGCTATTCTTTGGAACTCTGCATTCAGATGCTTATATCTTTCCTTTTTTCCTTGTTTTTTGCTTCTCTTCTTTTCACAGCTATTTGTAAGACCTCCTCAGACAGCCATTTTGCTTTTCTGCATTTCTTTTCCATGGGGATGGTCTTGATCCTTGTCTCCTGTACAATGTCACGAACCTCATTCCATAGTTCATCAGGCACTCTGTCTATCAGATCTAGTCCCTTAAATCTATTTCTCACTTCCACTGGATAATCATAAGGGATTTGATTTAGATCATATCTGAATGGTCTAGTGGTTTTCCCTACTTTCTTCAATTTCAGTCTGAATTTGGCAATAAGGAGTTCATGATCCGAGCCACAGTCAGCTCCTGGTCTTGTTTGTGTTGACTGTATAGAGCTTCTCCATCTTTGGCTGCAAAGAATACAATGAATCTGATTTCGGTGTTGACCATCTGGTGATGTCCATGTGTAGAGTCTTCTCTTGTGTTGTTGGAAGAGGGTGTTTGCTATGACCAGTGCATTCTTTTGGCAAAACTCTATTAGTCTTTGCCTTGCTTCATTTCGTATTCCAAGGGCAAATTTGCCTGTTACTCCAGGTGTTTCTTGACTTCCTACTTTTGCATTTCAATCCCCTACAATGAAAAGGATATCTTTTTTGGGTGTGAGTTCTAAAAGGTCTTGTAGGTCTTCATAGAACCATTCAACTTCAGCTTCTTCAGCGTTACTAGTTGGGGCATAGACTTGGATTACTGTAATATTGAATGGTTTGCCTTGGAAACGAACAGAGATCATTCTGTTGTTTTTGAGATTGTATCCAAGTACTGCATTTTGGACTCTTTTGTTGACCATGATGGCTACTCCATCACTTCTGAGGGATTCCTGCCCACAGTAGTAGATATAATGGTCATCTGAGTTAAATTCACCCATTCCAGTCCATTTTATTTCACTGATTCCCAGAGTATCTACGTTCACTCTTGCCATCTCCTGTTTGACCACTTCCAATTTGCCTTGATTCACGGACCTGACATTCCAGGTTCTTATGCAATACTGCTCTTTACAGCATCGGACCTTGTTTCTATCACCTGTCACATCCACAACTGGGTATTGTTTTTGCTTTGGCTCCATCCCTTCATTCTTTCTGGAGTTATTTCTCCACTGATCTCCAGTAGCATATTGGGCACCAATCAACCTGGGGAGTTCCTCTTTCAGTATCCTATCATTTTGCCTTTTCAACTTATAAATAAGGTTAGAGTATACTTTGACTAGCATTCCAAAATTTCAATGTTCTTCCTAGAGATACTGTTCGATTGCTATGTATCTTTCCAGAACTTGTTCCATGGATTTATATGACACTTTACATACCTATTCTACACTTTTTCTTAATGAGCTGGATGTTTGTTTTGTTTCCTTTTTCACATAAACGACATCACTGGATATGTTGTTTTCAACATTTTTTTCACTTAACACCACTTCTGAGATCTATTTATATAGGTAAACACAGATTCCTCTCACTCCCTTTAAATACAACTTCTTATTCCATATCAAGATTTGGCAAACTTTTTCAGTAAAGAGCCAGATAGTGAGTCTTTTACACTTACAAACCAGATGGTCGTGTCACTACCAGCCAGCTCTGCAGTGGATATGGCTGTGTTCTAACAAAACTTTACAAATAAAAACAAGCTTCAGGCTAGATTTGACTCATGGACTGCAGCTTGCTGACAACTGTTCCATAGTACAGATAAAGTATTTTTTGGACTAATGAGCTTTTTATTAATTATAATCAGAATTTTTTTAAAGTTTTATTATGATTAACATACTATAAAATTAACTCACTTAAAAGTATACAATACATTTTAATATATTCACTGAGTAATAATTGTTGTTGTTTAGTTACTAAGTTGTATCCAACTCTTTTCTGACCCCATGGACTGTAGCCAACCAGGCTCCTCTGTCTATTGGATTCTTCAGGCAAGAATACTGGAGTAGGTTGCCATTTCCTTCTCCAGGAGATCTTCCTGACCCAGGGACTGAACCTGTGTCTCCTGCATTGCAGGTGGATTCTTTACTGCTGAGCCACCAGGAAAGCCCAACAGTAACTATTACCACTATCTAATTTTAGCACATTTTAATCACCCCAGAAATTAATGTGGTAGCCATTAGCACTCACTTGCCATTTCTCCCAGCACTACCTCAGTCCTGGCAGTCCGAAGTCTATTGTCTGTCACTATATATTTCATATAAAAAGAATTACAAAATATGTGGCCTTTTGAGACCGTTTTCTTATACCTAGCATAATGTTTGTAACATGTATTAGTACTGTGTTCCTTTTATAGCCAAATAACATTCCATTGTATGGATATAATCACTTTATTAATTCATTTATCAGTTTATGGGCATTTGGGTTGTTTCCACTTTTTGGCCACTATGAATAAACATACTTGTCCAAGTTTTCGTGTGGACAAATATTTTCATTTCTATTAGGTATAAACATAGAAACAGAATTTAATCATATGTCAACTGTATATTTAACATTTTGAGCAACTAGCAAACTATTCCATAGCAGATGTACCACTTAAATTCCCACCAGCAATGTATGAGGGTCCCAATTTCTCTACATCCTTGCCAATACTGGTTACTGTCCATTGTTTTCATTGATATTATAGCCATCACTGTGCTAGTGGATATGAAGGGGTATATGACTATAGTTTTGATTCCCTAGTAACTAATGATGTTCAGTATCTTTTCCTGGGCTTATTGATCCTTTCTGTATATTGTGTGGCAAAATACTTATTTGGATTATTTGCCCATTGTCAAATATGATTATTTATCTTTTTTATGATTGAGCTTAAGAGTTCTTGTGTATATTCTGGGTGTAAGTTCCATGTCAGGTACATGATTTATGAACAGTTTTTACATTCTATAAATTGTCTTCTCATGTTCTTAATGGTATTATTTGCAGCACAAGTTTTTAATTTTTAAGTTAATTTTTCTTTAGTTGGTTGTTCTTTGGATATCTTAAGAAACCATTGGCTAACTAAGTAAAAATACTTACTCCTATATTTAAAAAGTTTAATTTTAGCTATGAAATTTACATCTGGTAATTTTGAATTAATTTCTGTGCATGGCACAAAGAAAAGGATCCAACTTCATTCTTTTGCATATGGATATTCAGTTCTCTAAGCACAGTTATTTAAAAAAGTATTCTTTCCTTACTGAATGGTCTTGACCTCCAGGTTGGTAATCAGTTAACCATAAATGTAATGATTTATTTCTGGACATTATTTCCATTCATTCTAGTCCACTGATCTATACAGGTTTATCCTTACACCAATATTACATTGTCTTGAATACTATAGGTGTATACAGAGCTAAAACTACTCAAGTATGAGACTTCTAACTTTGTTCTTCTTAAGATTTCTTTGACTATTCTGAGTTCTCAGAGCTCTTTTCATCTTGCAAAACTGAAACTCTATACCCATTAAAAAACAACTTCCCATTCCTCATCCCTCCTGGCAATCACCATTCTATTTTCTCTCTGGGTGAATTTGACTACTTAAAATGCCTCATAAGTATCACACAAAATCACACAATTTTGTCTTTTATGACTGGCTTATAATTACTCAGCATTAAGGTCCTCAAGACCCACTCCAGTGCTCTTATCTGGAGAATCCCAGGGACGGGAGAGCCTGGTGGGCTGCCGTCTATGGGGTCACACAGAGTCGGACATGACTGAAGCGACTTAGCAGCAGCAGCAGCAAGGTCCTCAAGATTCATCCGTGTTGTACCATATGTTCGAATTTCTTTCCTTTTTAAGACTGAATAACATTCCATTGTATGTATAAGACACATTTTCTGTATCTATTTATCCATCACTGGATACTTGGGTTGCTTCCACCTCTTTGCTATTCTGAATGATGCTACATTGAACATACTGTACAAGTATCTCAAGACTGTAATTTCAATTTGGGGGGGTTACATTCCCAGAAATGAAATTGTTGTATCTCCACCTCATGATCTAAATAAATGAATCATATTTTTTGAGGAACTGACATACAATTTTCCATTGTGGTCATACAGCTTCACATTCTGTATGATTGTAATTTTAAGCTTCAAAATTAAACATATCATAAAAATTAACAAAATTTAAATTTCTAACAGTAATTTTATTTTCTATGTTTCCAATTTATCTGCAATAAATATGCACTTGTATTTATAATGAGGAAAAGGAGTTATTTTAGAAGCTTACCTTTCTAATTTATTTGCCTGATTTTCAAATATTTTCAACATGGTATTCAATTGATTAGTTACAGGAGAAGTTTCTACTGTTAAAAAAAAGGAAAACATTTAAAGGAATTACAAATGGCAGAGGCTATATGTATATGCTGACAAAACTCACTGCTATATGTGAGAACCAAACAACGAGGAAACAGCAGAAATGTGCAACATATAACAAGGGGACCAAATAAATCAAGTATATCAAGAATCTAAGTAAACCAGAGACCTTGCTTTGGGAGGGTCAGTACTGCCTGAATATTCAAGGAGTATATTGGGAGAAGTCAGCATTAGAAGAATAAAGTTCAGAATTTCTTATAGGTAAGAAAGTATTTAATAATGCTTGTATAGAAAGTAATATGGTATAACAAACAATATTTTAAAATTAATCCAATAAAAGCATAGCACATAATTTTAAATTATGTCCTGTATGCAGTAAAAGTATACAAAGAAATAAACTATTATTTATGTCACAATCTGAAAAACAGTTCTCAAGAGGGAGAAAGGACCCTGCTATGGACTGATTATTTGTGTTCACCCAAATTCATGTTAAAATCCTAATCTCCAATACAATAATAATTAGAGATGGGATCTTTGAGAGAAAATCAAATCATGAGAATGGAGCCATGTGAGACACAAGAGAGCTTGCTTGCTCTCTCTTAGTGGTCTCTCCATTATTTAAGGACACAGCAAGATGTCCATCTGTAATACAGGAAGAAAGAACCTGACCAGGATGGAACTCTGATTTGAACTTCTCAGCCTCCAGAACCATGAGAAATACATCTCTATTGCTTAATCCACTCAGTCTATGGCAATTTGTTATGGCAGCCCCCTAAAATGGGCCCATATCTATAATTTTACTAGTTCAGGAATTTCAACTCAGTAGCATAGAATGTGTAGATGAGAATATTACATATCCATTGCCAAATGGAACAGCTTAGGAAATCATCCAAGTGCTCTTCCTCAAGACCTCATTATGAATGACCTTAAAACAGAAGAAAAAAGATCAGAGAATCCAAGTCTCATTGAACTGTTCTATTATAGTTAAGACCCTTTTCTGAGCAGAGTGTCTCTGGTTAACAAAGTGGTTTAAAAGTTACTTTAAAGTAGCCCAAATTTTTTCCTTAAAAATTATGAGTAAAATTTCTACTTGTATATTTTACTATTTCAGAATGGTTTTATGATTAGATGTGTTCCATTGGTCTATAAGTGGGCATAGAGACCTCTGTTTTTGTCCATGATGGTGCATCAGGGACCAGAGTTACACTTTCACTTTAAACCTATTAAAAACTAGACAAATATATGATATAGTATTCAGACACCAGAAAACAGAAGGGACAAGGCAGTAATCTCTCACAGAAGGAAAACAAAGAATTGCTCAATGACGACCCTACCTTACTGCCTGAAGTTCCAGACCACAGGCATAAGGAAGGGAAACCCAGATAAAATTACTGGTCTCCTTGAGTTCAGAGACAAGGTTTAGAGACTGGAGAGGCCAAAGCAGCTAGAATTCACAGGGCACGGTAGTAGACAGAAGACAGCTGCATAGATTGAGGAAGAGCGAGCTCCACAGACATGCAAATGGTTCCCCCTAAAGCAGAGAAAGACTTTTACTGTCTACTCCAAAGCTCTAGATATCTTTCTATCCAATCTGGTCAGTCAGGGCTGCCTCAGATCAGAAGTCTCTATAGATCTTGGGAGTACTGTAGAATGTAGAGAAGGCCTTCATTTAAACATGACACTGTTAAGAGTTTATAGCTGAAGCTGAAAGAACAGGATTACCATCAACTTTTCCAACCAAGTCTTATTTTCCACTTCCAAAACAGTATTCCACAGCACACATGATTGTTTGAAAATTCTCCCCAGTATTAAGACATAAAAAAAGGCAGTTTCTCCTTTCTGTTGATAAGTAGTCAGAAGTTTGAAGTCTAGCAGCTCTTTATATTCATGAATTGATAGGTACTCAGCTACAGTCAATGTATAAGTGTATACGGGATGATCTGTAATTCACAGTAACAGAGTCTACAAATGACCTCTTAAATTTATCACTGTTCCTTCCTCAAAGGTCTACCACCTCTGCAACATTTTTGTAGCATATTCTAACCATAATTAAAAATCCTCCACTCCAAGTAATAACATGGAACTCCTTAAAAATGAGTCTATTAAAAAAAAAACACAATATTTTTGGTAGGCAGTAGCTAACTACGAATTTCAATATTTACTTGATAGCCAGCTCAACTGTATGGCTCCAAACTCCAGGGAATTTATGCTTTAACTTAACAAGTATTATTTTAAATTATAGAAATATATATAACAGAGGTTATTAATACAATGATGTTTAATGAGTAGAAACTTACATGGCTCAGTCACAGAAACATCTGTAATTTCTTCAGTTGAGTGTGTTTTTATGAATTCTGAAATAATAGTTATAAGTTTCAATATCAATCATACATATCAATTGAATTTAAATTTCAGTTTTTTTAATAACTCATGCAAGAGAAAATTCTTGGGCTTCCCTGGTGGCTCACTGGTAAAGAAGCCACCTGTCAGTGCAGGAGACCCAGGTTCAATCGCTGGTTGGGGAACATGCTGCATGGAGCAGAACTGAGCCTGCACCACAACTATTGAGTCTGAACTCAGGAGCCTATAAGCCACAACTGCTGAGGCCCAAGCATGCTCTGCAACAAAGAGAAGCCTGTGCACTGCACCCAGAGAGTAGCCCCAGCCTCTCTCCAACTAGAGAAAATCCTGCACAGCAACGAAGACCCAGCACAACCAAATGGAAGCAAAGATTTTTTTAAAAAGAGAACACAAAAAGTCTAAGAAAAGCAACAAAGCTGCCAATATTGTAGATCCTCTAAATCAGGCAACAAATTGGAACCTCTAAAAACAATGTGCGTTAACAACTGAGTGATGTGAACTCACCATTTTCTCAACAAAACTTGTTTTTCCTCTTATATTTTCCCATCTAATCTCCCTTCCTTTCATATCCAAATCTGCCCCCTTTCCTCTTTTATTTGTACTCTAATACAGGCACTTATTACACATTTAAGATACAACAGTTAACTTCCCTTACTCCCAACCCCCAAATCTACCTTCTCTATGTCGTCAGAATAATCTAAATTTCAACATGCCACTTCCCTATAAAAAAAAGTCTTCAATGATTCCCTAATTAAATATATTGGCGGGGAGGAGAAAGTGTTCCTTAGCACAGAATCTAATCCCTTGGCATAGGCTTTCTCCTATCTTATCCCTTCCTATTACTCTATACTTGAATACCATACCAGTAGTAAGGTGGCGCTAGTCGGACACGACTGAGGGACTTCACTTTCACCTTTCACTTTCATGCACTGGAGAAGGAAATGGCAACCCACTCCAGTGTTCTTGCCTGGAGAATCCCAGGGATGGGGTAGCCTGGTGGGCTGCCGTCTATGGGGTCGCACAGAGTCGGACATGACTGAAGTGACTTAGCAGCAGCAGTGATAAAGAACCCACCTGCCAATGGAGGAGACAGAGGAGATGCAGGTTTGATCCTTGGGTTAGGAAGATCCTCTGGGGGAGCGCATGGCAACCCACTCCAGAATTCTTGCCTGGAGAATCCCATGGACAGAGGAGCCTGGAGGGCTATGGTCCATGGGGTCGCAGAGTTGGACATGACTGAAGCAACTGAGCGCACACATGCATAATTCCCTATTCATGCTGTTTCTCGTGCTATACCTTCTTCTTAAAATACCAAATATCTCCCTTCTCCACTTGACAAAATCTTACTGATCCACTATTGTTGTTGTTTAGTCACAACGTTGTGTTCGACTCTGCAACCCCATGGATTGTAGCCCTCCAGACTCCTTTGCCATGGGAGTTCCCAGGCAAGAAAACTGGAATGGGTTGCCATTTCCTTCTCCAAGGGATGCTGCAGACCCAGGGATGAAATCCACATCTCCTGCACTGGCAGGCAGATTCTACACCACTGAGGCCACCAGGGAAGCCCTTTAAGGTTGCATAAAACCTTAAGTCTCTCAGGCTGAACAAGCTGGCTCCTTTCTGTGGAATCACTGCAAATAACACGTATCTTTTTCATAATACATAATGTGCTTGTATCCATATCATGTTGTGGATTTTGAGGGTAAAAACCAAGTTTTATTAATTTTGTATACTCTCAGAATTTGAAACATAAGAACTTCTATGAAAAGATCAACTACTATTGAATATCTTTAAATTTATCATATAATTTATATGGCTATAAATTTTTACACTTTAAATCTCAAAATGTTAGTGTATTTAGGAAACTCTATAAAGGCTGGACTTGTGCAAAATATTATCACCTTCAATTTTCTGCTTCATAATTTCATAAGTTTGCACATCTTCTGGTGGAATTCCACTATCCCTGTTAAAATTTAAATAAATAAAACATATAAAACAATTTAAGAACCAGAATATATGCTCCAGACATATGCAGTTTGTAAAATAAAATTTAATGTTTTCTTTAACCTTTATTCAGACATTGAGGTAAATTATCTAGTAAATAAGTAAAAAATATCAAACTATGTAATTCTATGAATTCTATATATTGACAGAATGTATTCCATGGATATAACTGGGCATATTCCATGAATATAATTAGGCATACCATGTATATGACGTATTCCATGAATATAATTAGCTATACCAACTACCACATAAACGGAACTAGTAAAAAATATATTTGGTATAAGCATGACATTTCTTTGTATCAATGTATTATTAATATGTAATCAATTGTTAAGAGCACAAGTTCTGGAGTCAGACTACTTGGCTCAAAACCTGTTTTATCCATTTACTAACTATGTGATCTTGGGTAAGTCATTTAACCTGAGCCTCAGTTTCTTAATCTATCAAAATTGGGTATTAGGGTACCTATTTCATAAAGTAGTTGTAGGACCAAAAGACACACATAAAGTTACTAGGAAAATACCTAGCACACATCTGATGCTTAAATTTCAAGTATTAACATATGAAATTAATCCTATGCTTCACAATAGATAGCACAGGTGAATTTATAACTGAACCTCTGAACCAAGGCTGTTGTGCAGTTCCCATTGAAGCCAACACAAGTATCATTCCTTTCATTCCTTTAAGTCTAGTAATTGACATATGGAGATATCAATGAAGTTACTGCATAATAAATAGTAGCCTCTACCAACTACGGGTATTTTCTATTTTAACACTGTAAAATGAAAGGATTTTGTTCATGTTTAATGTAACAAAATGGTTGTTGATTAAACAGAAAGTTTTATTAGGATAAGTTACTATACCAGATATGGTTAGGGATGGGGAACAAATGAGTTGAATTCAGGTAGCCATAAAAATTCATATTTATTTACTATTTATTACACGTGATAGGAAATATGTAGATGTGCATGACTAGTTCTTAAGAAAGTAACAATCTTGACAGGAAAACTTACACATGAATAATTAAATTAATAACTTATGAAGTTACATTGGTGGCTAATCATTGATTAATTCACAAGAAAACTATTGGGTATATTATTTGTTGTCAAACAATAGGGGACAAGAAAGAAGTAAAAAAAGAAGAGATCACTATAGGATGGATTTCTCAACCCGAGTACTATCGACATTTTAGACTGGATAATTCTTTGTTGTAGGGGCCTGTCTTATGTATTTTAGAATGCAGCATCTCTGACTTATACCTAGTAAGTGCCAGTAGCATTCTCCCACTTCCTAGTTCTGACAATCAAAGTGTCTAAATACAAATACAAATGTCTTCTGGGGCACAAAATAGCCCTCATGTAAGAATCAGTGCTATAAAGCAGCTCTACCATGGCACTCTATCAACATTACACAGGTCCATAAAGTCTATATAAATAATACTTGACAGCAGCCAGATCCAAATCTTGATAGAATGTCCTAAAATTTCTGCTAGAGAAAGAGAAGATAAGGCTGGTGAACAGAGTCCACTAGATAGCTTCTCATTCCTGTCTCATGGAAGACTGACACAAACTAATTTTTCATCTATTCCCTATTTCCAGTTGAACACGGGGCCTTCTACCCCTCTCTTCCTTACAGCCCAACTGAAGGATTCCGTTAAGACTATAAAGATGTATACAGCAGAAACTAACACAACACAAATCAACCATACTCCAATAAAAAAAAAAAAACAATCAAAAATAAAACATTATAAAGATGCATGGCTCTAGTTTAGACTTTGCTCCTTTCACGTCAGCAACAAATTGCTTCTCTAGCCTGTCACCTGGTCCCTTCTGCTGTGTCATCCTATGGAGCAAGGAACACAGGGAGCTGACACCATGCTGATCCTGCTCTTGCTGCTGGCCTAAGTAATTCAACACCGTTTGTGCCCACTGTCTCCGTACTTCCTTAATATTCCGAAGTATGATAAGCCAGTCTCATAGCTACCACTATGCTGCTACTTCGGGGCTGCCTGCTTGCCAATAATGTTAACAAAAGTATATTTGAAAAATAGTTTTAAGATACAATGAAAGGGGATAGAAAGTACTGAGGAATTTTATCAGAGTGAGTTGGAAATAATTGGGAAAATTATGAAGTTTATGAAGATTATAAATCAGATAATACTAAGTGAAATATCTCAAAACTGGAATTTTGTTCAGGCTAACTTCTCACTAAGGGAGAAAAGGTCTGATATTCATACAGTGGTGTTATATAACAGTAACACTGGAATTCCACTGACCCAATTGGAAAATAGCTCTGCCCTGAGCCATTCAAGTTTCTGCTAATTGCCCTGGCCCCTCAACCTTCCCAGGATCCAGCACCTAAAGGAGTAATCCTTAGCACAAACAGGACCCTGCTTTGGTGATAATATCTATTCTAATCAGTTGGTGCCCATATTATCCTGGTTCTTCATATATTTGGCACTACCACCAAGAACAGAACAGTATGTGCCTAAAGAATATAAATTACACATGCACATTTTTTTCTAGTACCAAAAAAATTTTTTAAAGGAAAATTATAGTTTGGGTTGGAAATAAAAGCAGAGTAAAAGTATTTTATGTCAAATATAGAAGGAAATGCTGCCATTTGTGACAATATGGATGAACCTGGATGATGTTATACCAAGTGAAGTAAGTCAGAGAAAGATGACTAATGTGTTATTTTGCTTACATGTAGAGTCTAAAAACTCAAATTCTTAGAACCAGAAAGTAAAATGGTGGCTGCCAGGGTTGAAGAGGGTTAGGAAGACAGGGTAATGTTGGTCAAAAAGTACAAACTTTCAGTTATAAGTTGAAAAAGTTCTAAAGCTCTAAAGTACAGCATGGTGTTTATTGTTCATAACACCACTGTTATCATATACCTGAAATTGCTAAAAGAGTAGATCTGAAGTGTTCTCAAGGAAAAATAATAACCACAGAGGTACAAAATATTCTCTGAAGATACCCTATGAAGATATTATATGATGATTTAATTACTCATCTATTTCATTTCAATAGAGCTAAACCTCAATAGACAACAGAAGTATTCTTATAATCATTCATTTTAATCTCCCTCCCACCTACCAAAAAAGAAAAAGGATTTTCTCAACTATAAAGTAGTAATTCGTTTTTTGGAATATATCCCTGTTCGTATGCAACACCAGTGATGGTGTTCTTGAATAATGAAATATTTCACTATGCCTTAAATATATTATGCTGCTAAGCCGCTTCAGTCGTGTCCGACTCTGTGTGACCCCAGAGACGGCAGCCCATCTGGCTCCACCATCCCCGGGATTCTCCAGGCAAGAACACTGGAGTGGGTTGCCATTTCCTTCTCCAACACATGAAAGTGAAAAGTGAAAGTGAAGTCGCTCAGTCATGTCCGACTCTCTGAGACCCCATGGACTGCAGCGCACCAGGCTCCTCCGTCCATGGGACTTTGCAGGCGAGAGCACCGGAGTAGGGTGCCATTTATGGAAGCCACCAAATCATTCTGAGAAAAAAGTTTATAAACCAGATATTTCGAAGCCAGTAGTGTTCAACAAAACTTTCAAACAATAGCTACATGTGGCTACTAAGCACTTGAAATGTTGTGAGTATGACTGAAAAATTGGTTTTTTTAATTAAATTGAATTTTAATAGGCACAGGTGCCTAGAACCATTTCAAACTACTAAAAATTTCAAGTAGGAGTGAGCTAATTATATCTTCTAATTTGATTTAGAAGCTCTATGTACAGTATAATACCTGAACCATTATCTTATAAGCATTACTAATTATATACCTACTCTTACTTTTTAAAATTCTTTTAACACTTTTAACATTTTACTTACTTGGGTTTAGACACCAGTTCTCTGAAGTTGTATTTAGACCCTTCTTTAAGGCGATTTTTCAGTTCTTCAAGTCTGTGTACCTGCTTTACTATTTGTGCAATGCTTAAACTGACTGTTTTATCCGGTGTTGGAAACTCTGCTTCTGAAAAAGTTTGATCTTTGCTTATCTAAAAATAATAAAATTATCCAATTACTTGGGAAATACTCATTTTGCTCCCATACCTCAAAGAAACTTCATTTCACTTATCATATCTAAATAAATTTTATATTGTCAATCTATAGCTACAATCAAATACTAATTTTACAAATATATGAGCAACTCCCTAGTAACAGAATTACAGGAAGTGTTGGGTTTTATATGTCAAAACTCAAATTCAATCTTCTGTTTATTTTTTTTAATATACAAGGATTTTAAATAAGTTAAATAACAATTTTAGCAGGATCAGTTATAGGCAACTCAAAATATTTAAAAAAGAATGCTAATCCTTGGGATGAGAGGATAAGTTGGGAAAAAAGTAGTTAAGCCATAATCTTTGGGGCATAGCGAAGAGAAATTCTAACACTGGGAATTTAAAACAGATACTTCACCTTACGAACATTAACCTGGAATGGGATTAAAGATATAACAGCATGAAGTACTGGGCAATGTACTAGACGTCTGAGATTGTGGGATGAAGAACAAATGGAAGGGAAGCAGGAGATAAAGAAATACCTTATGGACAAAGGCAAGATCCCAAATAAGAGGACACCAATTACAAACTGAACCTAAAAAGTGACATAGCAATCAGCTACAATTATCCATATACTGCATGTCATCAAAAATCCACTCTCCATTGTCCCTGTTTATAGCAGTGGAACATTTCTATCTTGACAGGCAGCATAGTATTAACCTTTGTCAACAGAGGGTCCTGAAAATTTAGAGGAGGAAGAAGCTTTTCTTCTAAGTCCTATCATCTCTCTGCTTAATCCTAGGGCAGTACACAGTGTAACTAGTAGTACTCACCTACAGCAAGTTTTAACAGCACCCACCCCATGGACGGCTTTCTGACAGGTCCCTGGTACAGCAGATTCCCCACAGGCATCTTCTCTCAAAACTTTAATTGGACTAAACAATAAACACAGCAGCCAAGGCAGAACTAGTATAATTCTTTAACTCCCTAAAGCTACCCAGGAAATCATTCTGCTGTATTAATAACATACATAAAATCTTTTTCAGAGTGGAATTTAAAGCCCATAAGGATAGGGACCAGTATTCCTCAAACTGGTGGCAAAAATGTGAAAATGAAAGTATTAAAAAAATCCTTAAAGTAACATTACATTTAAAGAAAAACAAATATAAAATTTTATGAATAAACATATATCATACTATGAATTTTTACACAGAAGAAATCTTTAAGTTGATAAGGCCTCTTGTCACTTATTTACTATTTTAGTAAATTATGGAAAAAATTTAGTTACAATTCCATTTCAATTTTAGAAGAATGAGTCAAATTCAGAGTAAGCCAGACAATACAGGAATATTGTGTATAAATCACTAAAAAACATTTTATTCTACCTATTTATTCCTCTTCTTTCTAAGTCAAAAGATTATAACCAATAGTTATTAAAATTCTTAAATTTATACTTCAAATTGGTTTTCAAATGAGACAAAATATTAATTTAATTAATAAGAAATGTTATGCTTACCTCTTCCATCTGATTGACCTGTCGCTGAAACCACTTTTAAAAAAAGAAAACAAAAAGAAATATTGACAACTTAATTTCTGCAGTGAAATAAATGAGTCCATATGTCTATGTGCATGTGTGTGTCTGTGTATCAAATATTAGCCCTACATCAAATATCATTTTATCCTAGTGTTCAGAATGGAGCTGATGCCACATAAAACTGAAACATAAAATTTTAAAATATATATAGCAGCAAGTTTGGGAGCTTTGATTTTTCATTTCTTCAAAACTTAGAAAACTCTTTTTCATTTATATGCATTTCTGTTAAATTATAGTAAGCAATATATTGAACATACCTTAAAAAGAGATTCCAAAATCTGGAAAATAAAGTTTTAATTAAAACACTTAAAAATAAAATTCTCACAACATAAAATATCTAATTCAAATCTCTTGAAATTTTTAATCACCAAAATACACTAGTTACTAAAATACACCTATAAATCTATAATCCAAATCACAACAATTTTATATTTACAGATGGTTTTTAATATATCTTGCCAAGACAATTTAGTTCTAGAAAAAAAAGAATTTTCCATCCTTATAGATCTATATTAAAAAAACTCAATTCACATTTATGATTTCATGTATTTTCTTAACATAGATAAGAAAAAAATTTTTAATTCCTCAGAAAAACACTATTTTTTCCACAGAGCAGATAGTACAATAATGAAAAGCATTATCTTATCATTATTATTTCTTAAATATAACTTTGCTATACTCAAAGGTCTAAGAATCAAGATATAAAATACTACACTACTACTTTTTTTTTTAATGGAAAATGCAAAGAACTAGTTTTGGAGATTGAGAGAAAATGAATACACAAAACTCATCACATAGTCTAAAATACTAATATTTATCACTTTCAAAATGTAATGCTAAACTGATAATCTTTGCCACAAAAACAACCACACTCAATCACAACGAAGTAAAACTTCTGAGTTACACTATTAAAGAAAATTTTATTACATGCATTCAGGCAGAAGAAAAGTTGCTTAACTGAAAAAAAAAAAAAGAAAAGAAAAGCATAGGGACTTTCCTGGCAGTCTGTACTTACTGTAAAAACAATAAAATGTAAATACTAAATATGAAAATACTAATGACCCAGTCAATGCTGTACATAAAGGAAAATTCACAGAAATAAATGCCTATGATAACAAATAATGCTTTCCAATGCCTTTTATAACAACTTAAGGCACTATACCTAGACTAATATTGCTGACTGGATTGTCATATTTAAGATAAACAGCAAATATAACTGTTTTTTTTACTAAAATATTACTAATAACTAATAATAATTTAATTAGTAATTATCAGTTTATATTGTTTTATCATTTTAAACTTATGATTAAAATATTAAGTAATATCTTATACTTGGCAGTTTACACTGAATACATACATTATGTTCTTCCTTAGCTGCTGCTTCTAACTGAGTTGCAAATTGTGAACAACATATTAAGAATGAAGTCAGATCATCCCCAACCTTATGAAAAAAGCAGCAAAACACAGTCACTTTTATTTCAGAATTCATATGCATATCCATCCATATTTCAGTATACTTAACTATTTTTGAAAATAGTTTTGTATGTGTAAGTTATATCCCTTGAAATGCATCAAGATAGGAAACCATGTTCACTACACTAGCAAATTCTCCCAGAAAGAAAGTACATTCTGAGAAGTGGTTCAATAACGACATATACCCAACTATGTCTTTCCTTACATTCTCCTCTACACAGATGCAGAATATCAGGCATTCCAGCCTCAGACTCCTGAAATTTGGGAGTACCAAAAAAAAAAAAAAAACCAAAACATACACTTAAATATGCATTATAGTAATGCTTTGTGTTAAAAACGAATGCTGACTATGACTTCTGATTATAAGTATACTTACCAAGAGGTATAGTCTTTCATCCTCACTTAATGAGCAACAGAAATTTTTGAAGAAAAAGCTACATATTAAAACGTCACAATGACTGACTCTCTTTTAGTAGAGCTGCTGCTGCTAAGTCACTTCAGTCGTGTCCGACTCTGTGTGACCCTACAGACGGCAGCCCACCAGGCTCCACCATCCCTGGGATTCTCCAGGCAAGAAAACTGGAGTGGGTTGCCATTTTCCTTCTCCAATGCGTGAAAGTGAAAAGTGAAAGTGAAGTCGCTCAGTCGTGTCCGACTCTTGGCGACCCCAATAACTGCAGCCTACCAGGCTCCTCCATCCATGGGATTTTCCAGGCAAGAGAACTGGAGTGGGGTGCCATTGCCTTCTCCGTTTAGTAGAGCAATGATTATCAGACAATTGACCAAAGATTTTTTAAAAATCTCAGATGCTTATACACAGTTATAACATTCTCAAGAGAATGTTCCCCAGGAGGAATATGTTCCCTCAACATTACATTTTAAACACACTCAAATTCATATTTTTTTTTATCATGGTAAAAACCGATAGTCATATAGGAGACAGAGGGGGAGATTAGTCATTAAGGAGAGTGGTAAAATGAATTAACCAGAATTACTATTCACCAGTAGAAAATGAAACCATTTGAATACTTGGGGATTTCCTCCCACCTACATTCAGGTCACAAATAGAAGATGAAGATCAATTTGATCAAGATAAACATTCTTTTTCAAGTATACATGGAAACTACCCAGGACACATGCTGGGCCACAAAGTAAGCCTCACTAAATATAAGAAAATTGAAATCGTATCAAGCAAACTGTCTGACACTATGATGCCAGAAATCAACTACAAGGAAAAAAACCTGCAAAAAACACAAGCACATGGAGGCCAAACAATATGCTACTAAACAACCAATGGTTCACTGAAGAAATCAAAGATGAAATAAAACAATATCCAGAGACAAATGAAAATGAGAACATTATGACCCAAAAACTATGGAATGCAGCTAAAGCAGTTCTATAGAGGGAAGTTTATAGCAATACAAGCTTATTTCTGGCAAGGAGAAAAATCTCAAGCAACCTAACCTTATACCGAAAACAACTACAAAGAACAAATAAAACCCCAAGTTAGTAGAATAAAAGAAATCATAAAGAATCAGAACTGAAATAAATTATAGACTAACAGAAAAAAAAATAGAAAAGACCAATGAAACTAAAAGCTAGTTCTTTGAAAAATTAAACAAAATTGATAAACTTTTAGCTAGAGTCATCAAGAAAAGAAGGGAGAGGACACAAATCAATAAAATTAGAAGTGAAAAAGCAAAAGTTACAACCAAACCATAGAAATACAAAAGATTATGAGACTACCATGAGCAACTACAGGCCAATAAAATGGACAACCTCAAAGAAAACAAAAACAAATAGAAAATATGAACAATTATCAGAAATGAAATTGAAAGAGCAATTTTAAAACTCCTAACATACAGAAGTCCAGGATCAGATAACTTCACGGGGGAATTCTACCAAATATTTAGAAAAGAATTAACACCTATCCTTCTGAAAATATTCCATAAAACTGTAGAGGAAACAACACTTCCAAACTCGTGCTATTAGGCTGTCATCAGTTCAGTTCAGTCGCTCAGTCGTGTCCAACTCATTGCAACCCCATGAATCGCAGCACGCCAGGCCTCCCTGTCCATCACCAACTCCCTGATTTCACTCAAACTCATGGCCATCGAGTCGGTGATGCCATCCAGCCATCTCATCCTCTGTGGTCCCCTTCTCCTTCTACCCCCAATCCCTCCCAGCATTACAGTCTTTCCAATGAGTCAACTCTTCACATGAGGTGGCCAGAATATTGGAGTTTCAGCTTTAGTATCAGTCCTTCCAAAGAACACCCAGGACTGATCTCCTTTAGGATGGAATGGTTGGATCTCCTTGCAGTCCAAGGGACTCTCAAGAGTCTTCTCCAACACCACAGTTCAAAAGCATCAATTCTTCGGCGCTCAGCTATCTTCACAGTCCAACTCTCACATCCATACATGACTACTGGGACAACCATAGCCTTGACTAGATGGACCTTTGTTGGCAAAGTAATGTCTCCGCTTTTGAATATGTTATCTAGGTTTGTCATAACTTTCCTTTCAAGGAGTAAACGTCTTTGAATTTCATGGCTGCAATCAACATCTGCAGTGATTTGGGAGCCCCAGAAAATAAAGTCTGACACTGTTTCCCCCATCTATTTCCCATGAAGTGATGGGACTGGATGCCATGATCTTCATTTTCTGAATGTTGAGCTTTAAGCCAACTTTTTCACTCTCCTCTTTTACCTACATCAAGAGGCTTTTTAGTTTCTCTTCACTTTCTGCCATAAGGGTGGTGTCATCTGCATATCTGAGGTTATTGATATTTCTCATGATGTACTCTGCATATAAGTTAAATAAGCAGGGTGACAATATACAGCCTTGACGTATTCCTTTTCCTATTTGGAACCAGTCTGTTGTTCCATGTCCAGTTCTAACTCTTGCTTCCTGACCTGCATATAGGTTTCTCAAGAGGCAGGTCAGGTGGTCTGTATTCCCATCTCTTGAAGAATTTTCCACAGTTTATTGTGATCCACACAGTCAAAGGCTTTGGCATAATCAATAAAGCAGAAATAGATGTTTTTCTGGAACTCTCTTGCTTTTCCATGATCCAGCGGATGTTGGCAATTTGATCTCTGGTTCCTCTGCCTTTTCTAAAACGAGCTTGAACACCTGGAAGTTCACGGTTCATGTATTGCTGAACGTCCAAGGAGCGGTGGCTGTGTGGGCGCAGGAGGACCGAGAGGAACTACTCCTTGTTCAAGGTCAGGAGGGGCAGCTGTGAAGAGATACCCCTCATCCAAGGTAAGAAGCAGTGGCTGCACTTTGCTGGAGTAGCCATGAAGAGATACCCCATGTCCAAGGTAAAAGAAACCCAAGTAAGACGGTAGGTGCTGCAAGAGGGCATCAGAGGGCAGACACACTGAAACCATAATCACAGAAACTAGCCAATCTAATCACATGGACCACAGCCTAGTCTAACTCAATGAAACTAAGCCATGCCTGCGGGGCAACCCAAGACGGGAGAGTCATGGTGGAGAGGTCTGACAGAATGTGGTCCACTGGAGAAGAGAATGGCAAACCACTTCAGTATTCTTGCCTTGAGAACCCCATGAACATATGAAAATGCAAAATGAGAGGATACTGAAAGAGGAACTCCCCAGGTTGGTAGGTGCCCAATATGCTACTGGAGATCAGTAGAGAAATAACTCCAGAAAGAATGAAGGGATGGAGCCAAAGCAAAGCAGTACCCAGTTGTGGATGTGACTGGTGATAGAAGCAAGGTCCAATGCTGTTAGGAGCAATATTGCATAGGAACCTGGAATGTTAGGTCCATGAATCAAGGCAAATTGGAAGTGGTCAAACAGGAGATGAACATCGACACTCTAGGAATCAGCGTTCTAAAATGGACTGGAAAGGGTGAATTTAACTCAGATGACCATTATATCTACTACTGTGGGCAGGAATCCCTTAGAAGAAATGGAGTAGCCATCATGGTCGACAAAAGAGTCTGAAATGCAGTACTTGGATGCAATCTCAAAAACTACAGAATGATCTCTGTTTCCAAGGCCATCATCACTCTGATACAAAAACCAGACACACCATGAAAAAGAACATTGTAAGACAGTATCACTGATAAACAAAAATCCTCCAAATACTAGCAAACCTACTCCAACAATATGTTACAAGGACCATAAAATAAGATCAAGTGGGATTTATCCCAGGGATATAAGGGTTTTTCAATATCTGCAATCAATGTGATACACCATATTGACAAATTGGAAAATAAAAACCATATGATAATCTCAACAGATGCAGAAAACATTTCTGATAAAATTCAACATCTACTTATAATGAAAAAAAAAAAAAAAAAAACCTCTTTAGAAAGTGGGAATAGGGACTTCCCTGGTGGTTAAGAATCTGCCTTGAAATGAAGGGCATGTGGGTTCGATCCCTGGTGGGGGAACTAAGAGCCTGCATGCTATATAGCATGACCAAAAAGAAAGAGAGAAAGTAAGAAATAAAAACATTCAGATTGAACAAGAAGAAGTAAAACTGTCCTTATTTGAAGATGACATAATTGCTTAGGTGAGCTTCCCTGTTGGCTCAGATGGTAAAGCGTCTGCCTGCAATGTGGGAGACCCGGGTTCAATCCCTGGGTCAGGAAGATCTCCTGGAGAAGGAAATGGCACCCCACTCCAGTACTCTTGCCTGGAGAATCCCCCGGATGGAGGAGCCTGGTAGGCTATAGTCCATGGGGTCGCAAAGAGTCGGACACGACTGAGCAACTTCACTACACTACTAATTGCTTAGGTACAAAACCCCAAAGTATCTATAGAAAAATCCTAAAACGAAAAACAGTACATTGAGCAAGTGTGTAAGATATAAGATCAACACATGAAAAATCATATTTTTATATACTAATAAGGGAAAAAAAAAACATAATGCCATTAAAAATCATTCCAAGTAGCATAATATTAATGTATAAATCTTAAGAAAACTATACCAGATCTGTATGATGAAAATCACAGTTGCTGAAAAAATAAAACAAGAAAAAGAAATCAAATAAACCAAGAAACATACTGTGTTTGAAAGACTCAACACAGTTGTTGGGTTTGAAAGATCCAACATAGTTATTTTATTACATGAAGCCAAACCCAATCCCTAACTAACAAAATTAATTATAAAATGTAATCACTTTAATAGTTACATCATTTCAATATATACAACAAAGATATTTGTAAAAATTCAATAATCTCTTTAATGTTCGGGGTTCTTTTATTTAGTAAACCAAAAAATAGAAAAATAATTTCTTAACCCAATAAAGACTACACATTTGCAAATCAACTCCAACCAAAGCTTAAATATTAAGCAGGAGATACATTAGCACCAAAAGTAAGCTCAAGATACAGATATGCCTTAATTAAACTTTAAGATAAGTATTTGGCAGAGGATGGAAAAAATCAGTACGGTACTTTCAGGTTTCCTAAGACAATCATTTTCATGGATGGCGAATTCAGAGAACATATACAGATTCTAAAAGAAAATCTAGGCCCTTTATAGCATTAATGTCTCCACATTAAAATTACATACACTTACAGAAAAGGTTAATTCTTCATGTTCAGGCTTCACAATTTCTTTTTCTCCATTTTGAGTGCCATATCCATAGGTTTCTTCCAAACTGGCAACCACCTATGAGAAATATCAAAGCGAACTATATACTTATGGTACAAAAATTGTATTTATTAATATACTAAACATAAAAATGTACTTAATCAACCATGTCAGAATCATTTTAGCAGTAAGATTTATTTCTGCCAGTGCCATACACTTAAATTTTCCATCTCATGCCCCACCTCATATCATCCTGAAGAAGCAGTGTAATAGTCCTTCATGTCTCTCAATGAAGACAGGCCCTATGACTCTTCCATTTCTGCACTGAAGGAAGAGTCTATGAACAGCTGAAGCCTCAACTCTACTTACCACCTCAAAATCTGACTTGACTTTCTTTTCTTCCTTGAAGAGAGTAGGAAAAATAGAGAGATGGAGACCACAAAACAATATGTTTTTAAAGGAAATTCTCGGAGCTAACCCTTTGAACTTTGAGCAAACTTGTACTTTGGAAGTTTGATGAACTATACTTTTTGCATATTTGTGCTATCCCTCACTGTTCTCACTTGGTACTGGGTGCATGTACAATTACTCAATTCTGGATCAATGTGCAAAAAAGAATCTCAGAGAAAAGGAGATTCCCGCCCCACCCCCATCACTGAGAGCTAGAGTTTCTAAAGTGCAGAGAAGAGCTAACAGAGCAAGCATGAAACTTAGAAAGGCCTATTCTTAGAAAGATCTGCTTATGTCTCAGAACCTGTATTTCAGAAGGATTCCCACTGTTCGCTGACTGATGATAATGGCTCATTGTCCCTAAATTCACTGTACAAACTGTATGATTTATGCTGAACACCTGCTTTCCTTCAGGGAGTATGGAATTTTGGTACATGCAGTCACGAAATTAAAAGATGCTTGCTCTTTGTCTATGACAAACCTAGACAGTGTATTAAAAAGCAGAGACATCACTTTGCCCACAAAGGTTTGTATAGTCAAAACTATGCCTTTTCCAGTAGTCACGTACAGATGTAAGAGTTGGACCATAAAGAAAGCTGAGCACTGAAGAATTGATGCCTTCGAATTATGGTGCTGGAGAAGATTCTTGAGAGTCCCTTGGACAACAAGGAGTTCAAACCAGTCAATCCTAAAGGAAATCAACCCCGAACAATCCTTGGAAGGACTGATGCTGAAGCTCCAATACTTTGGCCACCTGATGGGAGGCTCCAATTCATTGGAAAAGACTCTTCATGCTGGGAAAGATTGAGGGAAGGAGGAGAAGGGGGCAACAGAGGATGAGATGGTTGGATGGCATACTGATTCAACGGACATGAGTTTGAGCAAACTTTGAGAGACAGTGAAGGACAAAGAAGCCTGGTGTGCTGCAGTCCACGGATTCACAAAGAATCTGATACAACTGAGCTAGTGAACAACAAAAAGGCAGAGAGTACCAAAGCGACCAACCTCCAGTGAAACCCTGGACACTGAGTCTCTAATAAATTCTTCTGGTATACATTTCACATGTGTTGCCACAATTTGCTGTTGGGGGAATTAAGCATGTCCTGGGTGACTCGAAAGGTAAAGAAATCTAGGAAGCTTGGACCTGATTTCCTCCAGACTTCATCCCATGTGCCTTTTCCTTTCGCTGATTTTGCTTTTCTTTCACTATATCTTAGCTATCAATATGACCATATGCTGAATCCAGTGAGTCTTCTCAGGAAATCAATAAACCTGGAAATGGTTATGGGGATCAAGCATCAACAAGTATCTTACCATCTTCAGATGTTTGGTAATTTTCCTGATCAATTCATCTTCTGCTATTAACTCCTTTGTCTTATTTGATGGAATGGGCAAAGCATACCTTACAACGGATTCTCCTGTTGGTGGAGATCCTAAGACCATCGGTTCAAGTTTATCACGTACTAATTTTGCACTATGTTTTTCCTTTGGTTTAGGTGACAATGGTGAATTAAATAGTCCTTTTTTAAATGTTAATTCTGGAACGTTTACCAATTTATTACTAGAGGTCAACAGATGCTTTACTGGCTTCATTTTGTTATTTACTTAGCTTCTGAATTATAGATGAAAAATCTGTTTTCCTCCCTGTGAATAAAGCATTAAGATTTCAGATTAAAAATAATGAAATAATGCCATTTGCAACATGAATGGACATGGTGATTTTCATACTAACTGAAGTAAGTCAGAGACAAGTACCATATGATATCACTTATCTGCAGAATCTTTAAAAAAAAAAACAAAAGATACAAATGAACTTATTTACAAGACAGAAACAAAATCACAGACTTAGAAAACAAACTTCTGGTTACCAAAACGTAAAGGTGAGGGGAACAGATAAATCTCGAGTTTAGGATTGGCATGTATACACTACTATATTTAAAATAAATAACAAGGACCTACTGTATAGCACAGGGACCTCTACTCAATACTCTGTAATAACCTAAATGGGAAAAGAACTTGAAAAAGAATAGATATATATGTACACACTAACTCAATCAATTTGCTAACTAAGTGCTAATTCTGAAACTAACATATTATAAATCAATTATATTTCAATACAAAACAAAAAAATTTTTACAGAAACAAAAACGATAGCAGGATTATCAATTGACATGAAGATGGTGAATCCTAAAATCAACTCTGGAGAAATTACAAAATGGAGAGGGAAACATTCCTAACAGCAACAACTAAAACCCGTGAAAAACCCCTAGACGTGTGATTTATGAGTGGGCATTTAGGACAGGTGCTGAAAGGCAGGAACAAGACAGTGGCAACAGTGAAAGAATGTATTTAGAAAACTTTACAATTTTATTTTTACCTTTCCCCCATTCTTGAGCTAACACATGCCTTTTATGAATATTATTATTTCCACAGAAAGTAATAGCCTTTCAGCAGAGCAATATCAGGGCAGCACCAAAGTCATGCTGGACTAAACAAGGAAGTAAGACCAGGCAGGCCTTAAGCTTTCATCCGCCTACTTCTCTTTGTCCAAAGCTGATTTAATATTCAGGACAATGCCTCCTCCCCAACAGTTTAAATGCATGTGCCTGACCCTGGGAGTTGTCTGATAGACTGGCATAATTAAGATGAAATAGCATTGGTTCCCTGTTGTCTGAAGCACTCCACACCTAGATTAGTCTGTTGTAATCTGAAGTATGTCCTCTAACAACACATGTTCAAGTCCTAACCCTTGATACCTGGGAATATGATCATATTTGAAAAGTCTTTGTAGATATGATCGAGTTAAAATTAAATCATATTGGATTAGGGTGGGCCCTAAACCCACTGACTGGTGTTACTACAAGAAAGGAAGATGAAGACACTTGTACTTGTGCATAGACATACAAGGAAGAAAGCCATGAAATGACAAGGGCAGAGATTGGAGGGGTGCAGCCGTAAGGCATGGAATATTAAGGATTGCCAGCATCTACCAGAAGCTGAAGAGCAGCAAGAGAGGATTCTTCCCTAGAACTTTCAGGTGGAGCACAGCCCTGCCAACATATTGATTTCAGACTCAGGCTCCAGAATAATGAAAGAATAAATTTCTCTCACAATAAACTGTTTCAGGGACTTCCGAGGTGGCCCAAGTAGTTAAGATCCTGTGCTCCCCAATCCCTGGTCAGAGAACTAGATCTCACAAGCTGAAACTCAGAGTTTGTATGATGAAATGAAAGATACTCCCTGCAGCAACTAAAGATTCAACCTGCCACAACTAAGACCCCCACACAACCAAATACATTTTAAAAATAAAAAATTGTTTTAAGTCACCTTATTTGTGGCACTTTGGTACTACAGTCCTAGGAAACTAATTTGCTGATTGAAATGATTCAATAGAAAGAAAAAAGTATGACAGAGAGAGGGAACTGCTGTGAAGAAGTTCTTGTGTAAACAGAAAAGGGTTTTAAGGCACAAATGGGCCTTTAGAGGAGGGAACAGAGCAAGTTTATCTAAGAAGATGGGAATGCAGAGATAATGGGCTACTTTAAGAAACCAACAGAAAAGGATGGGAAATTCACCAGGTGCTAGTAATTAACCTAACAAACCAATCCATCAAGCACACCACAATTTTTTAAAAGTTACATGTGGTGAAAACATACAAGAAAATACTTAGAATTTTACACCTCTGTTCCATTTAATCCTCCTAACAGTGCCAGGAGGTTGATTCTGTCTCACCAGAAATTTACCCAAGGTTACCAGTCACGCTGGTTCAGTGGTAAAGAAACCGACTGATAATGAAGGAGATGCGGGTCTGATCCCTGGGTCTGGAAGATCCCCTGGAGGAGAACAAAGAAACCCACTCCAGTATTCTTACCTGGAGAATCCATGGACAAGAGAAGCCTGGCGGACTACAGCCTACGGGGTCACACAGAGCCAGACTCAACTGAGCAACAACAACCAGTCACTTTTAAACACGAAGACAAATGTATAGTGTTCCTTCAAGGATTCGCTTGATACCATTTCAAGCACTTTAAAGAGACATTATAGAAAAGGGGGAGCGAGGGGAGGAGAGATGTGGGTACAAGGATCACTGGCCTTAAAGTCTGCATCAAGATAAGGAAACAGAGAAAAACAAAGATGCCTCTGCCAGAGAAACTAGTGGAAACGCTCGGAGAGGACGAGGGAGGTAGCTCATCCCCTCGGTGTACCTGCTGACGCTGCGGGCACTCGGGCTACTGGGTGGGCTGGCGCTGCCGTGGCTGGCTCTAAGGTGAACACGTTGGAAATTCTGAGCCTCCCGCACTTCCTACAGGACTGAAGCCTGCAAATCCTGCAGACCCCAGCCCTGCTGTTTTACAAACGGACATTTGTGCTGAAAGGAAAGGGCGGGCTCCGACGACCCGCGGCGGCAGCTGCCAGCCGTAGCCCGACGGCCGTTGACGCCACGTCACGACGCTGTCGCCCAGTAGCAGCGCCAGCGGCGGGAGCCGAGAATCACCTGCGGGAGGGGGAGGGGCGAGGGCTTCCGCGCCCCCTACTGGCCCGCCCCGCCCGCTCTCCTAGGTGATTCCTTCCAGGTGATTCACGAGCGCAGGTGATTCACGTGCGCGGGTGCTTCTAGGCTTTCGGCCTGGAGAGCTAAAACACCATCCTATGTGGTGCTTTGAGAGCTTGGGCTTCACTGGCAAAACCTGAGTCCCAGGACCTCCTCTGGCATCAGCTAAAGTTTTCACTGGGAGGTGTTGTGGAGTCAGTTGCCACGCTTTTATTTTTTTATTTTAGACCACTAAATGTTTTGTTGAGAAATAATTGATTTGCCTGCTAAGTCACTTCAGTCATGTCCGACTCTGTGACCCCCACGAACTGTAGCTGGCCAGGCCCCTCTATCCATGGGGATTCTCCCGGCAAGACTACTGAAGTGGGTTGCCATACCCTCCTCCAGGGGATTTTCCTGACCCAGGAATTGAACCCACATCTCTTCTATCTCCTGCATTGGCAGGCGGGTTCTTTACCACTAGCGCAGCCTGCTTGCTGCTTCTGCTGCTAAGTCGCTTCAGGCGTGTCCAACTCTGTGCGACCCCATAGACGGCAGCCCACCCGGCTCCCCCGTCCCTGGGATTCTCCAGGCAAGAACACTGGAGTGGGTTGCCATTTCCTTCTCCAAAACATGAAAGTGAAAAGTGAAAGTGAAGTCGCTAAGTCAGTCCGACTCTTGGCGACCCCATGGACTGCAGCCTACCAGGCTCCTCCGCCCATGGGATTTTCCAGGCAAGAGTACTGGAGTGGGTTGCCATTGCCTTCTCTGAGGGAAGCCTGAGAAGCATGTAATTTATGGGTACTCATTAAGTACTCACAGGAATTTTGCCTCAGGAGGTGGTCAAAACTAGTCTTACACTAAACACTTCCCTCAGTTCAGTTCAGTCACTCAGTCATGTCTGACTCTTTGTGACCCCATAAATTGCAGCACACCAGCACACCAGGCCTCCCTGTCCATCACCAACTCCCGGAGCTCACTCAGACTCATGTCCATCGAGTCAGTGATGCCATCCAGCCATCTCATCCTCTGTTGTCCCCTTCTTCTCCTGCCCCCAATCCCTCCCAGCATCAGAGTCTTTTCCAATCAGTCAACTCTTCCCATGAGGTGGCCAAAGTACTGGAGTTTCAGCTTTAGCATCATTCCTTCCAAAGAAATCCCAGGGCTGATCTCCTTCAGAATGGACTGGTTGGATCTCCTTGCAGTCCAAGGGACTCTCAAGAGTCTTCTCCAACACCACAGTTCAAAAGCATCAATTCTTGGTGCTCAGCTTTCTTCACAGTCCAACTCTCACATCCATACATGACTGCTGGAAAAACCATAGCCTTGACTAGACGGACCTTTGTTGGCAAAGTAATGTCTCTGCTTTTCAATATGCTGTCTAGGTTGGTCATAACTTTCCTTCTAAGGAGTAAGCGTCTAGACCTGGCAAAAATGAATCTTCAAAGTAATACCTGAGTGAAATACTTTCAATAATTTGACTAAGAGTTCAAGAATATTTACAGGCATATTAAAACATCCAGTACCCAACAAGGTAAAAATCAGTCAAGTATGCAATCAAAATTGCCTGGCTGGGGGAGGGTGGTGTCTATCTCTCAGAGTTTGCTCAAACTCACATCCCCTGAGTCTATGATGTCATCCAACCATCTCATCCTCTGTCATCCCCTGCTCCTGTTGCCCTCAAATCTTTCCCAGCATGAAGAGTCTTTTCCAATGACTCGGTGCCTCCCATCAGGTAGCCAAAGAATTGGAGCTTCAGCATCAGTCCTTTCAATGATATTCAGGGTGATTTCCTTTAGGACTGACTGGTTTGATCTCCTTGGTGTCCAAGGAACAAGAGTCTTCTCCAGCACCACAGTTTAAAAGCATAAGTTCTTTGGCACTCAGCCTTCTTTATGATCCAACTTTCACATCTGTACATGATCACTGTACATGTACATGAAGAGATTATCTGGGACAACCTGGGTGTCAGCAAGTGAGAAAGAAGCAGAGGGGGACTTTCCTGGTGGTCCCGTGGTTAAGACTCTATGGTTCCACTGCAAGGGGCACAGCAGGTTCCATCCCTGTTCAGGGTACTAAGATTCCCACATGCTTCCAGGCACGGCCAAGGGGGAAATAGAAGGCAGAGGGAGATTTGACATAGAAAAAAAGAATGCAACGTTACCAGCCAGGCAAAGATTCAAGCCATGTGTTCATAAGTCAAGGATTGTCAGCAGCTACCAGGAACTGGAAGAGGAAAGAGGCAAATTCCCTTCTAGAGCTTCTGGAGGTAGTGTAATCCCGCCAACACTATGACTTTAGCCCAGTGAAATATTTCACATTTCATGAGAGATTATTTTGTTTTAATCCACCAAGTAATAATCTGGAACAGAAGCTATCAGAAACTAATACATGTAGTAAGTTAAAGACAGATACTCTAAAACCTAAATGTTAGTTGTTCAGTCATGGTCAACTCTTTGCAACCACATGGACTGTAGCCTGCCAGGCTCCTCTGTCCATGTTATTCTCCAGGCAAGAATACTGGGGTGGGTTGCTATTCCCTTCTCCAGGAGATCTTTACAACCCAGGGATTGAACCTGGGTCTGCTGCATTGCAGGCAGGGTCTTTACTATCTGAGCCTAAAGTGAATCATAAAATAAGACAGAAAAGAGTTGTAACCAGTGACTCAAAAGTAAAAAGGAGCTAAAATGGAATTTTAAAGATATCATGGGAAGTGAAAAAACTGGGCCCATTTGCTGCTATTTCCAATATTGAGAAGTAAGATTAAGAGAACAGTGGTTAAACGGCAATCAAAGCTCTCTAACAGACAGCAACCCAGGAGTCAGTTAAATTAAAGGAAATTGCAGTAGTTTGGGAAAGTTGCACTAAGGCATTTTCCTTTGTGAGGAAGAGTCCTAGAGTTGTTCTAAAAGACAAAAAAATATTAATGTCCCTTCATTTCCCTCTACTTCTCAGTGCTTAAGTTGCTCCCTCCCCAGATGCTTTTTGTTTTTTCCCCCTATCTTTCCATTGCCACAAAATTCATGGGTCCCATTCCAGGAACTATAACTACATCTTTCCAATAATCCTTTATTGTCACCCAAGCTTTTTATCTGGAAGAATCAATCAGAAGCAAGAGAGACAAGAGGATTTTTATAAAACTTATAAAGATCCATAATGTGTCTGTCTTTCAGCCCATGAGGGCCAGTATAGGGGAGCATACAGGCAAAAGGCAGAGCAATATATGCCCAGATACTATGCAGGGCTTTATCTGTGACTTCTCATGGGATTTTTCTATCTCAGAGAACTTTTACTAAGAGGATCAGGGTGCCCTTATGACCAAAACCCACTTCAAAAAAAGAAAAAACTTTGAGGCTTTTTAATGTCATCTTTGAAAGGATCTGAGATTGGCTTGATAGAATTCAGGAGAAGTTGAGCTGTAAGAGGGCCAAGCTATTCCCATCAAACAGCTTGTGAAAAGAAATAGTTCTGCCTAGAGTGCTGAACCAAACTGTCTTTTACAGCACCCTGGGAAGAGTTATTCCTTCCTTTTCACACATCTGACTGCTTAACAAATAGTATGTGTGCCTTCCTTTTATCTCCCAAGCTAACCAGTCAGAGTTCTGTAAATGTGCAAGATTTCTACTCAGAGCATACATAAATTTCACTCTTTTTGCATTTGGCATAGGTGAGTGTCTCTGTAATTATTGTCTGAAAAGGATCAGAACTTTCCTCTAAGCCAGGGTGAATCTTAGCATTGGTTAGGATGGGTGTGCGAGAAGGCAATGGCACCCCACTCCAGTACTCTTGCCTGGAAAATCCCATGGATGGAGGAACCTGGTGGGCTGCAGTCCATGGGGTCTCGAAGTCGGACACGACTGAGAGACTTCACTTTCACTTTTCACTTTCATGCATTGGAGAAGGAAATGGCAACCCACTCCAGTGTTCTTGCCTGGAGAATCCCAGGGATGGGGGAGCCGGGTGGGCTGCCGTCTATGGGGTCGCACGAAGTCGGACATGACTGAAGCGACTTAGCAGCAGCAGCAGCAGCAGCAGTAGGATGAGTGTGAGGCTGATCATATGGACCCTCTAGCACTCATCCCAAGGATAACAACAATCAAGTCACTGTTCGGGCAGCTGTCTTTGAACCTGCTTCCCAGTGCTCAGTACAGCCTTATCCCTAATTCCTCCTCAGTGAGAGAATAGAGGATTATTTATTGCCAGATTGAATAACATAGCTGTTACTAAATCCAAGGACTTTGTTCAAATCATGTTGCTGTTGTTCAGTCACTAAGCCGTGTCCGACTCCCTGAGACTCCATGGACTGCAGCACACCAGGCTTCCCTGTCCTTCACCATCTCCCAGAGTTTGCTCAAATTCATGTTCATTGAGTCGATGATGCCATCCAACCATCTCATCCTGTGTCACCCTCTTCTCTTCTTGCCCTCACTCTTTCCCACTATTAGAATCCTTTCCAGTCAGTCAGTTCTTTGCATCAGGTGGCCAAAGTATTGGAGCTTCAGCCTCAGCCATCAATCCTTCTAATGGATACTCAGGGTTGATTTCCTTTAGGATTGACTGGTTCGATCTCCTAGGAGTCCAAATCATGTTAAATGTACTAAATGGACTGTGGAGAAGCTCTTATATTTCCTGTTCTAGGAAGTCATGTCTTGTTAGTATTCCATCTTTGTCACTAAAACTGCCAACAACTGGGAAGGGTCTACAGTTTTGCTTATTTGTTAGAAAACAAGTCAGCATACCACAGTATCATAGATCCTGGCAGAAGCTATGAGCCTCCTGAGCCAGAGTCAAAGGAAAGTTTATTAATCATAGCAATAGCAGCAGCCAGAATAGTAACACTTGTGCTCCTTTCCAAAGCCCTGACTCCTACAAAGCAATGGTGGCCAGCTGATGCTTGTAGAGTTGAACTGGGTTCCTTGAGAGGAATCCTGTTTAAGAAAGCCCTCTTTTCTCCCCCTTTGGGAACTCACCACCCTGAACCTCAAGAAGAGTCCTTGTCTCACACCTTCCTGAAGACTGTGGGGTAGAATGACTAAATCTGTTCAGCTCATAGCCCCACCCATGAGCTTCCCTCCACCCTATCCCTCATCTTTTCTGAAAACCTCATCTTTTTTCAGTGGGAGACATTGTCTTTACTATCATGATGAGTCAACAAATCTGCCCTCTGCCCCAAAGAGGGATGTTAAATTTCTAAAAACCGTTTGCTATACAAATATCCTTGAAAAGATAGTCCAAATCAAAAAGGTATGAGGAGATATGCAGAAACATGAAAGACTGATGGAGAATTTTAAAGTCACAGTGAATATAATCTTTTAAGATTTAGAAGTTTTTATTTTTTTGTTTGTTTGTTTTAAGTTTCATTCCTAGTCAACAGAACATGCTGTCCCTGGATACTTAGTTAAAGCTATGCATGCAATATATCTTAGTTAACTGAGTAATACATTGTATTCAGTTCCAGCTGTGGCCAGTTTAGCTTGATCTAAAGTAAGTTTATAATAGTTCTTCCTAGGGAATATTAAACATATGTAGTTGTACAGCCAGGAAATGAAAGCAACCTAGATGTCTATCAACAGATGAATGGATGAAGAAGCAATGGTACATTTATACAACAGAATATTACTCAGCCATTAAAAGGAACGAATTTGAGTTAACTGTAATGAGGTGGATGAACCTGAAGCCTCTTATATGGAGTAAAGTAAGTCAAACAAGTATCATATATTAACACATATATATGGAATCTAGAAAAATGTTACTGATTAATCTAATAGAGAACAGGCTTATGGACACAGTAGAGGAAGGTGAGGGTGGAACAAACTGAGAAAGTACCATTGACATATATACACTATCATGTATAAAATAGGTAGGTAGTGGGACATCACTAAGTAACAGAAGGAGCCCAGCCTGGAGCTTTGTAATGACCTAGAGGGGTTGGATCCGGGAGGCTCAGGAGGGAAGGGATATATATATATATATATATATATATATATAAAATTATGACTGATTCATGTTGTTGTATGGCAGGAAACAACACAAAACTGTAAGGCATTTTTCCACCAAGTAAAAGATAATTTTTTAAAAATATGTAGTTTAAAAATATTTTTAATTCCCTAGTTGTTTTGACTTTATCTTGAAATTAGGACTAGAAATGTCCCTTTAAGACTTTATGTTCAAAAACAAAAGAGGTGAATATAAATTTATATATATGGGGCTTCACAGGTGGCACAGTGTTGAAAGAATCAGCCTGCCAATGCAGGAGCCCCAAGAGATTCCGGTTTTATCCCTGGATTGGGAAGATCCTCTGGAGAAGGAAATGGCAACCCACTTCAGTATTCTTGCTTGGAAAATTCCCTGGACAGAGGAGCCTGGTGGGGCTCCATGGGGTCCATGGGGTTGCTGTATATACACATCATATATACAATGGGCCAATTCACGGTCATGAAATTAAACTGATTTTCATAGACAGTACATACCTTTTCGTATGGGAGATTTAAACTTGCCTTTAATATCAGAATGTTGAAACACACTATTTTACGTATAAGTCTTAAAGGGTCTTTGAACCATAACACTGGAAGCACATAATAAGAAATACACTTGTACAAGTAATAAAATAGTTTGTTTCAAAAGGCCCCTGATGCTGAGGTTAAAATCTACCACATAAATCCATAGTCTTTGATTTCTCTCCCTTAGGTGTCATGGATATTTGTTACATTTCATCCCAATCTGTGAAGTGTTCATATTTGTTAAAACCTAAAGAGTCGGACACACTGAGAGACTGAACTGAACTGAACTGAACCACGGATGGGCGTGGGGGGGGGCAGGAAATGAAACAAGTATGTAGAAAATTGGCTTATACATATGTGGACTTCTTAGTTAACTGAATAATAAATTTAATTCAATTCCAAGTGCAGCCAACACTTCTTTCAAGTCTTTTCTTAAGTCAGTTTACAATAGTTCTTATTAAAGAGCATTAGATAAACATTTTTATAATCCCTAGTTGTTCAAGATTTTTCCTTGAAATTTCAGTTTCTGTTTTGCACTTTGTAGCTATTCCTTGTTTTTTTAAACTGGGAGGAACCATTCCTAGGATTCATTTTAACTAAAGGAACTGATTTCCAATCAACACCTCACAAAATACGCTTTTTTGTTTTGTGGGCTGGAGATCCTCGAAAACACCTAATACTTTGGAAAATAGGGAGACCTTAAACTAGTCACAAATGCAGTACTTGGACGCAATCTCAAAAATGACAGAATGATCTCTGTTCATCTCCAAGGTAAACCATTCAATATCACAGTTATCCAAGTCTATGCCCCAACCAGTAATGCTGAAGAAACTGAAGTTGAACGGTTTTATGAAGACCTACAAGATCTTTTAGAACTAACACCCAAAAGAGATGTCCTTTTCATTATAGGGGACTGGAATGCAAAAGTAGGAAGTCAAGAAACACCTAGAGTAACAGGTAAATTTGGCCTTGGAATACAGAATGAAGCAGGGCAAAGACTAATAGAGTTTTGCCAAGAAAATGCACTGGTCATAGCAAGCACCCTCTTCCAACAACACAAGAGAAGACTCTACACATGGACATCACCAGATGGTCAACACCGAAATCAGATTGATTATATTCTTTGCAGACAAAGATGGAGAAGCTCTATACAGTCAACAAAAACAAGACCGGGAGCTGACTGTGGCTCAGATCATGAACTCCTTATTGCCAAATTCAGACTGAAATTGAAGAAAGTAGGGAAAACTGCTAGACCATTCAGGTATGACCGAAATCAAATCCCTTATGATTATACAGTGGAAGTGAGTAATAGATTTAAGGGTCTAGATCTGATAGACAGAGTGCCTGATGAACTATGGAACGAGGTTCATGACATTGTACAGGAGACAGGGATCAAGACCATCCCCATGGAAAAGAAATGCAGAAAAGCAAAATGGCTGTCTGGGAAGGCCTTACAAATAGCTGTGAAAAGAAGAGAGGTGAAAAGCAAAGGAGAAAAGGAAAAATATAAGCATCTGAAGAATGCTATCCAAAGAATAGCAAGGAGAGATAAGAAAGCCTTCCTCAGCGATCAATGCAAAGAAATAGAGGAAAACAACGGAATGGGAAATACTAGAGATCTCTTCAAGAAAATTAGAGATACCAAGGGAACACTTCATGCAAAGATGGGTTTGATAAAGGACAGAAATGGTCTGGACCTAACAGAAGCAGAAGATATTAAGAAGAGGTGGCAAGAATACACAGAAGAACTGTACAAAAAGATCTTCACGACCCAGATAATCACGATGATGTGATCACTCACCTAGAGCCAGACATCCTGGAATGTGAAGTCAAGTGGGCCTTAGAAAGCATCACTACAAACAAAGCTAGCGGAGGTGATGGAATTCCAGTGGAGCTGTTTCAAATCCTGAAAGATGATGCTGTGAAAGTGCTGCACTCAATATGCCAGCAAGTTTGGAAAACTCAGCAGTGGCCACAGGACTGGAAAAGGTCAGTTTTCATTCCAATCCGAAAGAAAGGCAATACCAAAGAATGCTCAAACTACCGCACAATTGCACTCATCTCACATGCTAGTAAAGTAATGCTCAAAATTCTCCAAGCCAGGCTTCAGCAATACGTGAACCGTGAACTCCGATGTTCAAGCTGGGTTTAGAAAACGCAGAGGAACCAGAGATCAAATTGCCAACATCCACTGGATCATCGAAAAAGGAAGAGAGTTCTAGAAAAACATCTATTTCTGCTTTATTGACTATGCCAACGCCTTTGACTGTTTCCACAGTAAACTGCGGAAAATTCTGAGAGAGATGGGGATACCAGACCACCTAACCTGCCTCTTGAGAAAGCTGAATGCAGGTCAGGAAGCAACAGTTAGAACTGGACATGGAACAACAGACTGGTTCCAAATAGGAAAAGGAGTATGTCAAGGCTGCATATTGTCACCCTGCTTATTTAACTTCTATGCAGAGTACATCATGAGAAACGCTGGACTGGAAGAAACACAAGGTGGAATCAAGATTGCTGGGAGAAATATCAATAACCTCAGATATGCAGGTGACACCACCCTTATGGCAGAAAGTGAAGAGGAGCTAAAAAGCCTCCTGATGAAAGTGAAAGAAGAGAGTGAAAAAGTTGGCTTAAAGCTCAACATTCAGAAAACGAAGATCATGGCATCTGGTCCCATCACTTCATGGGAAACAGATGGGGAAACAGTAGATTGTCAAACTTTATATTTTGGGGCTCCAAAATCACTGCAGATGGTGACTGCAGGCATGAAATTCAAAGACGCTTACTCCTTGGAAGAAAAGTTATGACCAACCTAGATAGCATATTCAAATGTAGAGACATTCCTTTGCCGACTAAGGTCCATCTAGTCAAGGCTATGGTTTTTCCTGTGGTCATGTATGGATGTGAGAGTTGGACTGTGAAGAAGTCTGAGCACCGAAGAATTGATGCTTCTGTGGTGTTGGAGAAGACTCTTGAGGGTCCCTTGGACTGCAAGGAGATCCAACCAGTCCATTCTGAAGATCAACCCTGGGATTTCTTTGGAAGGAATGATGCTAAAGCTGAAACTCCAGCACTTTGGCCACCTCATGCGAAGAGTTGACTCATTGGAAAAGACTCTGATGCTGGGAGGGATTGGGGGCAGGAGGAGAAGGGGACGACAGAGGATGAGATGGCTGGATGGCATCACTGACTCGATGGATGTGAGTCTGAGTGAACTCCGGGAGTTGGTGATGGACAGGGAGGCCTGGCCTGCTGCGATTCATGGGGTCGCAAAGAGTCGCACACGACTGAGCGACTGAACTGAACTGAACTGAAACTAGTCACATGGGATTCCCAGGTAAAGAATGCCAGTGGTAAGAATCGGTCTGCCAAATTAGGAGACGCAGGAGAGGAGGGCTGGATCCCTAGGTCGGTAAGATCCCCTGGAGAAGGAAATAGCAATCCACTGCAGTATTCTTGCCGGGAAGGGAAAATCCCGTGGACAGAGGAGTCTGGCGGGGCTCTGTGCGGTAGCAAAGACTGGAATAGGACTGAGAGCACACAGAGCACCAATCAGTCACACAGCCGAACTCCGTGGCTACAGGCATTCCATGCATCCTTTCGTAATCAATTCTATTCAGAATTAAGAATCACTGCAGAAACGAAGCTTGCCCACCAGCCTAAACTTGACAGTTGAAACACTCCTCCCTTTTGTGCAGCAAAGGGCAGCTGCTCAGAGAAACTGTAGTCTGTACCCAAGATAAGGACCAGGAAGGCTCCTCCTAGTCAACAGAAACTCAAGAAAGGTAACTCAGCAACAGCTTCTAAACAGGAAGACACCAGAAGAAGCGTTCTTCACGGGAAACTCCGCGACTTCCACACACTCCCCCGCTTTCCACCCCTCCGGTAGCTCGGAGCCCGCCCACCGGAAGTGAAACTTGAGGAAACGCCACATCGAAGGCGTGTGCTGACGTAAGCGTGCCGACGTCCGGCGCCGTGCTTCCGGCGATGGGCGGTCCATGGATCGAGAAGGGAGGCGGAGCGGAGGCGGGGCTTGGGGCTGGTTGAAGCTCTGGTGGGTAGGTGGGTTCAGACCGAGGGGACTACGGGTCGGCGTTGGGCTCAGTGGGTTCGAACAAAGGACTCTCGGCCAGGGGCTCGACGCAGTGCCTTCTGACGGGTAGCTGAGCGCCAGATCTCGGCTTCTCCGCCAACCAGTGCCCTCGCCGCGCGGTCCCAGTCGGCTTTACCTCGGTGCCCTACGGCCAGTCCCGCGGTGGGGGGCCCGGCGCAGCGGCACCTGCTGCTGAGGGACCCCGCGGCCCGCCAAGGTGCTCATGATGGGGCTGATCTTCGCAAAACTATGGAGCCTCTTCTGTAACCAAGGTGAGAAGGATGGAGCTGCGCAACGGCTCGAATCCGAGGCAGAGGGTCTAACCGCTGGAGGGGACAGCTGTTTGGGGGTTAGGGCAAGGTAAGGCAGGGCCCTCACAAACGTTCTGAGACGCAGAGAAGTGACTTAGATAAGGGAGGTGCGTAGAAACTCACTGTTTTAGGTTGGAAGAAGGTGCAAGTGATGGTTGCGAGAAACGGAATGATAGTTGCGAGAAATGGAAAGTCAGAATAGGAGGCATTTGGTGTCCTGGGATCCAAACCAAGAATTTGGAAATTTTACCGAAGGAAAGCGGAGAGCAACCTAATGTTACCCGGAGACATTTGGAGGGCCTTTTCCTTTTCTAGTTAAGTATCCTAAGTCTTGCCCCAGGATGTGTTCTCCCAGAAATCCATCAACTTAAAAAAAATAACGTTACTAGTGCTGCTTTGTTTTCCGCCCTGCTCTTTTATCCAGTTCGCCGTCACGTTCTCTCTGATTTCGCCCGCTTTCCCGGACTTGGGAATGAATTGAGATACACGGGTTTCTGGAAATCTTCGTACTAAACCCTTTAATCCTTTCTTCGATATTGAAAAACTCATTGCTTTTGGTTCTGTGGAGGATATTGCGTGTCCGTAATTAGTTTAGAAACTGGTTCTGAGATGTCTGAAAGTTGCAAGTCCAAACGGCCGAGAAGCTGGTAAAACCTGTTCTCAGTCAGAGTGAGTAAGACGTGATGGCTTATGAAGAGAATATACCCAGACAATAGGGCCGGCTGTAGGTAAAGTTTTAGGCATTCTTTTAACTGTTATCTCAGTAATTAAAACAGTTTTATTTTGCATTTACCATCCGAACATAATACAAGCCAGTGTATTATGATAGTACCAATCAGTTATTGCTAATGTGATTTATTTTTTCTGGATTTAAGAAGTTAGGAGAATGAAATGACTTTAGTCACTTGTTCTTTTTCAAGGTTACAAGTTAATAAAGATGGATATATGCATACACATATACGTGTGTGTATAAATGAAATTACTGCAGGTTTCAAAGTGGCCAGTTTTAATTCCATATGGATATTATCCATAACTTTAATACATTATTTTTTCAGCAGGGTATGTTTTCTAGTCCTCATTACGTGAATTTACTATAAAGCAACATTTTAAGACATGTTTGAAAGTATAGAGATTAATAATCACCTGCTTATCTTTTCTCATAGTTTCAAGAGTTCTCTGTAATTTGTCCCATCCCCTTTTCTCTCCTTTCTGTATTATTACTGTGTTTATCATTTTTTTATAGATTTTTTTTTGATGTGGACTATTTTTAAAGTCTTTATTGATGTTTTTACAGTATTGCTTCCCTTTTATGTTTGGTCCTGGGGCATGTGGGACCTTCGCTCCCTGACCAGGGCTTGAACCTGCAGCCTCTGCATTGGAAGGTGAAGTCTTAACCGCAGAACCACCAGGGAAGTCCCTGTTTATCATCTTTTTGAGGCTTCTTAATCAGACTAGGCTTCCTTGGTGGCTCAGAGGTTAAAGCATCTGCCTGCAATGCGGGAGACCTGGTTCGATCCCTGGGTCGGGAAGATCCCCTGGAGAAGGAAATGGCAACCCACTCCAGTATTCTTGCCTGGAGAATCCCATGGACCGAGTAGACTACACAGTCCATGGGGTTGCTAAGAGTCGGACACGACTGAGTGACTTAACTAACTAATCAGACTAGAAGGGAATAAAGTATGAAGAGGGAAAATTCAGGAGATGATGAAAGAGATGATAAAAGACATTCAATGGGCTACTTCTATAAGTCATAACTGTTTGTTTAGGAATTTTTCTTTTCCATTAACTTCCTTGTTTAGAAAATTTAGAACTACGTGATGATTATTCTGTCATTGTATTCATTCATACAACTAACATTTACTCATAGGCCATAAAGCCAGACATGAGATTTAGGCATAGGAGAGACAAAGGTTAAAAATAAACAGAAAAGTTAAAGTTAAGGTAGTTACTTGCTCTCAAAGTACTAAAAAAAGATGCAGCATGGTAAATTATTTCACAGATAATGTAATAAAAGCGTGGTGATGGTCACTGAGAAGGAAGCAATAAATTTTTTTCTCAGGTTGTTCCTAGAAGACATTACAGGAAAAGATATACTTGGACTTGAGTGATAAATAGGTGTTTATGAGGCATGCTAAGCAGTCTGAGTGGAAGGACTGATATGCAAATAGGAGAGGAATGAAATAGTGGGGTAAGTAGTTTTGTTTGGCTGTATCTTAGTTTGCCTGTCGGGGTAGTTAGAGGAGATGAAGTTGGAGAGGTAACCGGGAGAACCAGATCATAGAAGGTCTTGTGTGTAGACCTGCTAGCCATAGAGCCCCTCAAGAGTTTGGTCCTTGTATGTTACTTTTAGAGCAGGGGAATAATATGATCAGATTGATACTTTACTTCTGTATTTTTACTTTCTATTTGTATCATCTGACAGTCTCAGCATTTTCCATTTTCACTACTGTGACACATCCAGTGATACTCAAATCACTCAGTCTTGGTTGCATATTAGAATAATATGCCCAAGGCCCCACCTCAGACCAGTTGAATCAGAAGAGGGAGGAGTGGCCCTGGGCGTCAGTGCCAAGATGACTGGAATATAAAGAGGGAATTGAGGCCTGTTTATCTTGCCTTAAATAGTCCTTTCCCTTATCTTTCTTCCAACTTTTGTTTCCTATAGTATTTTAGAGCACCAGGCATCTTCTCATAAATGTGATACCTTTCTGGGAATAAGTATACTAACAGCACGTTTGGCTAAATAAAGCTAATGCAAAGTACATACTTAATCTCTGTGATTTTTGTGCTTCCTTATTTTAAGCTAGGAGACTGATTACTTCAATGTACTTATCAATGAAGGAAGTAATTTAAAATCTGATTATCTTTGCAAACTATTGTGTATATCTTTGGTTGTTTCTGTGTTTTGTACAAGCATACCTCAGAGATAGTCCAAGTTTGGTTCCAGACTACCAGAATAAGGCAAATATTGCAAAAGAGCCAGTTACACAGTTTTTTTGCTTTACCAGTGCACATAAAAGTTATGTTTAGGCCATACTGTAGTCTGTTAAATGTGCAATAACATTATGTCTGAAACACAATGTAGAGATCCTAGTTTAATTATTGCTGAAAATTGCTAGCCATCATCTGATAATGCAGGATTGCCACAAACCTTCAATTTGTAAAAAATGAAATACCTGTAAAGTGCAATAAAATGAGCTTATGCCTGTAGAAAATACATATGTTGATACCTGTCTTTAGATTCACCTCTGAAATTGAGCACTCTTCTTTTTTTTTTAAACTTTCTTAACTCTCTTAGACCTTGGTCTTTTTTTCTGTGTTGTCACCACTATACAGTTGGTCATCAGTTATTTCTTATTTTACCCAGAGTTAGGAATGAGTGGAATATGATTTTAATTGTAGTTCATTTTCAGAACCAAAGAACAATGACATTTTAATTTCATTAACTCATCATTTCCTTCTCATTGGTTAATTTCATGCTATCATTTTGAGCAGTGTTAGCCAATTTGTATGACGTTGTTACTGTTCACTTCTGATGGCTTACATCTGATGTCTCCTATTAGTATTTTGCTCTTAATTCTGGATTTTTTGCTAGTTTCAAACACAGCAGACTTAAATTTATCACTGCCCTATTTTCTAAAACCTGCTTTATCCATACCTTCAAATGGTTCAGATTTCTGATCAAATGTCATTCCTCAGAGAGCCCTTTCCTTTCCTGACCACTTTTACCCCAACATTCACTGTGTCTACCCACCTTCTTTTTCTGAGTAATACTTACCACTCCCTGTAATCATATAAACTTAGTTGTTTACAGTACTTATCTGTTTGTTTCAGTAGAAATGAATTCCTTGAGGCATGAACTTTGTCTTGTTATTGTATCCCCAATATAAAAGAACTTTTTTTCTTGTTTTTCAAACAAAAATTTTATATCAAAGTAACACACTTTTTAAAAAGTTATATAGTTCTAAAGTCTGTAAATGATATATTAGTCAAATCACACGTTTCTGAATAATATGCATATTCTGGATAACATGGAAATTTTAAACATAATTTGGGGTTTTTAAAGAATTGAGATATAATCACCACATAACATTATATTTGTTACAGGTGTACTAATTATTTGTGTTATTGTGGTAGGAGAGAAATTAGTATTTTTATACCCTTTTCCCTCATTATCCTAGGATAGTATTTTGGGTTAATCTGCATCTTGTCTTTTCATTTTTGTGACTGTAAAGTTTTATTACTACTGAGCTGCAATATGCTATAATTATGTTTCCCTTTTTTCTACAGCTTCCCCCCCCCCCTTGAATAATCACATCTCATTGCCTTAGTTTTCTTTGTGCATGCTGTGTGCTAAGTCGCTTCAGTTGTGTCTAACTCTTTGTGACCCCATGGACTGTAGCCCCCCAGGTTCCTTTGTCTGTGAAATTTTTGAGGCAAGAACAGTAGAGTTTCTGCATCACACCTATCATGATCTATTCTTCCTACTCACCCCCTCAGTATTCCATCCTGCTCTTAGTGGGCCTGTTTCTCATCTTTGACTGCTATACTACTATTCTGGACTTTCTTTGCTACCATTCTAGGAATTTCCTTTGCTTTTCGATTTTATTAGAAATTTCTTTTTTTCTTATGTCCTGACTGTACTCATTGATGAAGTTCATCCTTCAGAAATTTCCTGCAAAGGTGTCCAAGTGATAATTTTTTGTGTGTGATTCCAAATACCTGAAAATATCTTGGACTCCTCATTTTTGATTTATACTTGAGCTGGATATAGAATTCCAAGTTGGAAAGCATTTCTTTCAGAATTTTGAAGGTATTACTGTCTTCTAGCTCCCAGTATTTTTCATTCTAGGAAATCTGTTTTCTTCTTAAATTTAGGATTTCTTCCTCTACTAACCTGTAAATCTTATTGGTCATATGGTACTAAATGTCCTTACCATTTTTCTGTCTTTTGAGTGTGTGTGTGTGAGTTCTGGGCTATTTCTTTGTCTTCCAATCCTGTTGACTATTTTTAGCTGTTATATTTCTAATTTATAAAAACTTATTATTTGCTAAATGTTATTTTGTTGTTGTTCTTATGTCATTGCTTCACAATGCTATGTCTTCCAAGTGTCTTAGGTTTGTTTCTGTCTCTGTTTATTTTCTGTTTCTGTGTATTTACCCTGGGAGCTTTCCCTATAGAGCTGTTATAAGTAATTCCATTGCATGAATATACCACAGTCTGTTTATTCATCTGCATCATGATGGGTTGTCAGATTGTTCTAAAGTGGTTTTACTTTTTTTTAACTTTTACAGCAACATTTGAGGCTTCTTGTTCCATATCTTTACCAACATTTGGTGTTGTCAGTATTTTAATTTTAGCTATTTTGTTGGGTGTGTAATGGTGTCTCAGTTTTAATTCGCATTTCTCTGGTGACTTTAGATGGGGAAACAGTGGAAATAGTGGCTGACTTTATTTTTCTGGGCTCCAAAATCACTGCAGATGGTGATTACAGCCATGAAATTAAAAGATGCATACTCCTTGGAAGGAAAGTTATGACCAACCTAGACAGCATATTAAAAGGCAGAGATTACTTTGCCAACAAAGGTCTGTCTCGTCAAGGCTATGGTTTTTCCAGTAGTCATTGTATGGATGTGAGAATTGGGCTATAAAGAAAGCTGAGCACCGAAGGAAGAATTGATGCTTTTGAACTGTGGTGCTGGAGAAGACTTGAGAGTCCCATGGACTGCAAGGAGATCCATCCAGTCCATCCTAAAGGAGATCAGTCCTGGGTGTTCATAGGAAGGTCTGATCTTGAAGCTGAAACTCCAGTACTTTGGCCACCTGATGCAAAGAGCTGACTCATTGGAAAAGACCCTGATGCTGGGAAAGATTGAGGGCAGGAAGAGAAGGGGACAACAGAGGATGAGATGGTTGGATGGCATCACCGACTTGACGGACATGGGTTTGGGTGGACTCCAGGAGCTGGTGATGGACAGGGGGGCCTGGCGTGCTGCAGTTTCATGGGGTCGCAAAGAGTTGGACATGACTGAGTGACTGAACTGAACTGATGACTTTTGGGTATTAACACTTCTTTATGTGCTAACTCAGAGAAGGCAATTGCACCCCACTCCAGTGTTCTTGCCTGGAAAATCCCATGGACGGAGGAGCCTGGTGGGCTGCCATCTATGGGGTCACACAGAGTCTGACACGACTGAAGCGGCTTAGCAGCAGCAGCAGCATGTGCTAAGTGGCCGTTTGTGTATCTTTCTTTGCACAATGTTTGAATCCTTTTCCCTGCCCCCTTTTTGGGGGTCGAAAAACTTTTTATTTATACTGGAATTGTACTTCCCAGGTGGCGCTTGTGGTAAAGAACCCTCCTGCCAGTGCAGGAGAGGTAAGAAACATGGGTTCTTTCCCTGGGTTGGGAAGATCCTCTGGAGGAGGGCATGGCAACGCACTCTAGTATTCTTACCTGGAGAATCTCATGGACAGAGGAGCCTGGTGGGCTACAGGTGGACACAACAGAAGCGACTTAGCATGCATCCTGGAATTAAGTTTTCTGTCACATGTGTTTTGTGAATATATCCACCCCTAACCCCCCAGCCTATGACTTCTCTATTCAATTTTTAATGCAGAATTTTGCTGATTGGAAGTTTTGGTTTTGGTGAAGTTTCATTTCTCTATATATTATTATTTAAGTGATTGTTACTTTCTGTGTCCTTTTCCTTTCATCTAGAAGCTTTAGATTTGATGCTTTAGTCTGTGAGTCATCTCAGATTGTTTTGGGGTTGGGATTCATTATTTTATTTTATTTTTTTAAGTGGATATTTGTCCCAGTAGAATTTGCTGAAGGCTTCCCCCCCCCGCCCCCCCCCCCCCCCCAGTTGATTACTTTGGAGTCTTTACTGAAACAGAAATGTTTCTCATTTGTTAGTCACTCAGTGTCTTGACTCTTCCTAACCCAGGAATCCCGCATTGCAGGCAGATTCTTTACCCTCTGAGCCATCTGTTACCTTTAGACTTTCTCTTTTCTTGAAGTAACTTCACCATCAATTTTAAAGCTGGTATTAGTCCCACCTTTGTTTTGTTAGATATTTTCAAAGAAAAGGTTTTAATTTTCTCTTTTGTTTCTTTGTTTCTGTTTCACTAATTCTTGTTTTTCATTTCCTCCCATCTACTTTTGAGTTTCCTATCCTCCCCTCCCCCTACCTTCTTAAGGGTTGGGTGGGTGCCACTCCAGTATGCTTGCCTAGAGAATCCTGTGGACAGAGGAGCCTGGTGGGCTGCTGTCCATAGAGTTGCATAGAGTTGGACACGACTGAAGCAGCTTAGCATGCATGCATGCATTGGAGAAGGAAATGGCAACCCACTCCAGTATCCTTGCCTGGAGAATCCCAGGGATGGGGGAACCTGGTGGGCTGCTGTCTATGGGGTCGCACAGAGCTGGACATGACTGAAGTGACTTAGCAGCAGCAGCAGCAGCAGCAGGGTGTCATTGTTTTTATCTTTTTTTCCTTTCATATATAAACATCTTAAAGCTTTAAATGTTCCTCTTATGTACTGCCTGGCTTTATTCCCCAGATTTTAATATATTGTATTGCATTCAGTTTGAAGAGGGGGTAAAATGTTCTCTAACAGGCAAATTTGGCCTTGGAATGTGGAATGAAGCAGGGCAAAGACTAATAGAGTTTTGCCAAGAAAATGCACTGGTCATAGCAAGCACCCTCTTCCAACAACACAAGAGAAGACTCTACACATGGACATCACCAGATGGTCAACACCGAAATCAGATTCATTGTATTCTTTGCTGCCAAAGATGGAGAAACTCTATACAGTCAACACAAACAAGACCGGGAGCTGACTGTGGCTCAGATCATGAACTCCTTATTGCCAAATTCAGACTGAAATTGAAGAAAGTAGGGAAAACCGCTAGACCATTCAGGTATGACTGAAATCAAATCCCTTATGATTATGCAGTGGAAGTGAGTAATAGATTTAAGGGTCTAGATCTGATAGATAAGAGTGCCTGATGAACTATGGAATGAGGTTCGTGACATTGTACAGGAGACAGGGATCAAGACCATCCCCATGGAAAAGAAATGCAGAAAAGCAAAATGGCTGTCTGAGGAGGTCTTACAAATAGCTGTGCAAAGAAGAGAGGTGAGAAGCAAAGGCAAAAAGGAAAGATGTAAGCATCTGAATGCAGAGTTCCAAAGAATAGCAAGGAGAGATAAGAAATCCTTCTTCAGCAATCAATGCAAAGAAATCGAGGAAAACAACAGAATGGGAAAGGCTAGAGATCTCTTTAAGAAAATTAGAGATACCAAGGGAACATTTTATGTAAAGATGGGCTCGATAAAGGACAGAAATGGTCTGGACCTAACAGAAGCAGAAGATATTAAGAAGAGGTGGCAAGAATACATGGAAGAACTGTACAAAAAAGATCTTCACGACCCAGATAATCATGATGATGTGATCACTAATCTAGAGCCAGACATCTTGGAATGTGAAGTCAACTGGGCCTTAGAAAGCATCACTACGAACAGAGCTAATGGAGGTGATGGAATTCCAGTGGAGCTGTTTCAAATCCTGAAAGATGCTGTGAAAGTGCTGTATTCAGTATGCCAGCAAGTTTGGAAAACTCAGCAGTGGCCACAGGACTGGAAAAGGTCAGTTTTCGTTCCAATCCCAAAGAAAGGCAATGCCAAAGAATGCTCAAACTACCGCACAATTGCACTCATCTAACATACTAGTAAAGTAATGCTCAAAATTCTCCAAGCCAGACTTCAGCAATACATGAACCATGAACTTCCTGATGTTCAAGCTGGTTTTGGAAAAGGCAGAGGAACCAGAGATCAAATTGCCAACATCCGCTGGATCATGGAAAAAGCAAGAGAGTTCCAGAAAAACATCATTTCTGCTTTATTGACTATGCCAAAGCCTTTGACTGTGTGGATCACAATAAACTGTGGAAAATTCTGAAAGAGATGGGAATACCAGACCACCTAACCTGCCTCTTGAGAAATCTGTATGCAGGTCAGGAAGCAACAGTTAGACCTGGACATGGAACAACAGACTGGTTCCAAATAGGAAAAGGAGTGCGTCAAGGCTGTATATTGTAACCCTGCTTATTTAACTTATATGCAGAGTACATCATGAGAAACGCTGGGCTGGAAGAAACATAAGCTGGAATCAAGATTGGCGGGAGAAATATCAATAACCTCAGATATGCAGATGACACCACCCTTATGGCAGAAAGTGAAGAGGAACTAAAAGCCTCTTGATGAAAGTGAAAGAGGAGAATGAAAAAGTTGGCTTAAAGCTCAACATTCAGAAAATGAAGATCATGGCATCTGGTCCCATCATTTCATGGGAAATAGATGGGGAAACAGTAGAAACAATGTCAGACTTTATTTTGTGGGGCTCCAAAATCACTGCAGATGGTGACTGCAGGCATGAAATTCAAAGACGCTTACTCCTTGGAAGAAAAGTTATGACCAACCTAGATAGCATATTCAAAAGCAGAGACATTACTTTGCTGACTAAGGTCCGTCTAGTCAAGGCTATGGTTTTTCCAGTGGTCATGTATGGATGTGAGAGTTGGACTGTGAAGAAGGCTGAGTGCTGAAGAATTGATGCTTTTGAACTGTGGTGTTGGAGAAGACTCTTGAGGGTCCCTTGGACTGCAAGGAGATCCAACCAGTCCATTCTGAAGGAGATCAGCCCTGGGATTTCTTTGGAAGGAATGATGCTGAAGCTGAAGCTCCAGTACTTTGGACACTTCATGCAAAGAGTTGACTCATTTGGAAAGACTCTTATGCTGGGAGAGATTGGGGGCAGGAGGAGAAGGGGACGACCGAGGATGAGATGGCTGGATGGCATCACGGACTCGATGGACGTGAGTCTGAGTGAACTCCAGGAGTTGGTGATGGACAGGGAGGCCTGGCGTGCTGCAGTTCATGGGGTCGCAAAGAGTCGGACACAAGTGAGCGACTGAACTGAACTGAACTGAAAATGTTCTCATATTTATCCACGTTCCTGTTTTTCATGTTTTGAATTTCCATCTTGTATAATTTACTTTCAGGCCAAATCAACTACACTACCATTTTTGTAGTGTGGTTTTGCTGGTGAATCAGTTCTCTTAGTTTCCTTTCATCTGCAAATGCCTGTTTTACCTTCATTCCTAAAGTGTATTTTTGCTGAAAATAGCATCTTGAGTTTTTTTTTTTTTTTATTTAACTTCATAGGCCTGTAATTTCTTAATCTATAAAATACGCAAGGTGGCCCAAGTTAGTATTTTTGTGCCTTTTTGGAGACCTAGGTTCCTCTGATTTGCTGTGTAGGTAACACATTCTTTGATGAGGAGGTGGGAGAGAAGGAGCAAATAAAGCTATGATGTTTTATGATTCTGTAGTAGTATAATACAGGACAGGGATTTTAAATGGCTCTCCCTTTTGCCTTCTCCAGAAGGCAGGCTACAACTCATTGCTGTCCAGGCCTTCAGGTCTCAGGTTGTGACCTCATATTCTCTGACATTTTACTCCCTACCTATTGCAGTAATGCAAACTTATTTTCTATACATGCTGTATTTTAAATTTCCAAGTCACTAAATTTTGGCATAGGGCATCTTTATTTGTTAGTTACATAGTTGTTCACATTCTCTGTGTTCATAGAGGGCTTGTTCTCATTATATGACAATTTTAGTGCAGATATTATGTATCTAGAAGATAACAATCCCTATTTCATGATGTTTAGGTGACTATCTTTTGTCTTAAGATTAAAAATTGGTCATTTTATATACTTTTTTTGGCGTTAGTCCATTTTCATTGTTTAATAGTCTATGCTAAAACTATAAATTCTATTTGTTATCCTTACTAAAACTACAAATTAAGTATATAAAAATCTTTTTAGCTGGATAAAAGGAGAAACTTTTTTTGTTCTTTTTCCTACTTTTTTTTTTGAAGTTCCTTTTTCATCATATTTTTCCTGTTAGCTGTTTTACCTATATTTGTCTACAAGCCAGTGAGCGTACTAATTTTCTTTGAAGCCTCGTTCTGTATAGTCTTTATATCTTCCTTGCTCGGGGGTGGGTGGTGGGGAATGGGTGGGTGCAGCTTTTGAGGAAATCCAAGAGAATAAACACCAAAGCCAAGCCCTGTCAAAAAACTTCTGTGCAAACACTTGGTCAAAATTAAACAAAAGCTCTATGATTGAATATTTTCCTTCATTTAATACAAATAAACCTGCTTTGTGCTGGCTCACACACCATGAGATGGTCTCTGTGGGCACCTTACTTCACTAGAAATCTCTTCCAGGAGACCAAGCTGCACCTCTACTGTCAACAAAGGTCTGAGAATAATGTTTCCAATGCTACTAGTTGATGCATCTCCAGAGCCCAAATGATCTGGAAGAGGTTTCTAGTGAAGTAAGATGCCCACAGAGACCATCTCGTGGTGTGTGACACAGTTCTAAAATGTTTGGATTCCTTGTCATTCTGATTGTTATGGCTTAACCCCAGAATTACTTGGTTTTCCACACACAACCATGCCTAAAACACACATTCCTTTCCCTAAGCATGGGCAGCCTATTACTCTATGACAACGTGTTTTTTAAATAAATAATGCTATCTGGAAACATTGGGGAAAAGACAGTAAATCTTAATTTAATTACACTTGTAAAGTCCATTTGAAATAAAGAATTTAGTGTTACCCATGTTATGATTTGCCCTCTTTAAGCTTAACTAAAAATTAACTTTTTTTGTATTCATGGAGAGTAGTTTGAAGAGCTGGAAGATAAGAATATATGGCTTACATATACATGTTGAAGAGAAGTTGTAGTTATAAAAATATACAGTTGTATAATTTTCTCCTCATAACTTTAGAAATTTCAGTTTTAGTGAAATGGAAATCTATTCCCTGCTCTGTAAATAAAAATGACATTAAAATATTTCAAGTTCATCTCAGAGGTAGCGGTTTGCAGTTCGACCTTTGGCATAAATCCTCTCACCTTAATTTGAGACTCACTTGAACCATAACTGATATATTTTGAAATATGTGTTTTTAGCATACTAGGTAAATAAATAATGAAAGGACATCTATTTTAGTTAATTATGAAAGGCAAAGGAAATTGTTTTTAATCGAAGCTACTCTACAGGAAATCACTGACAGTTACATAGCTTAGTCTCTTAGTTGATCTTTGGTTATCAGTGAGTTAAGATAAGCGAACAAGTTGTGTTTCTTTTTTTGGAAAGTAACTCCTGCCATAGTGAAAATAGCCTTTCCAGAGGACATGTCGTTTGTCTTGCAGTACTATAGACAGTGCCTGTGTAGCATGTGGGTCATGAGAAGACAGAGATGTTTTGTCACATGAGAACTTGTATGTGAATTATGGCTCCTCTTTTTGACGGGTGCAGTATTGATACTATTTGATGAGATGTATAATCAGAACTTTGACATTCATCAGCAGTTACCAAGAGCATCAGGGCTCTGATGTGAAATGTAGCAGATTCACTACAAATCAGTTGATTATGTGGCTGTGTTTATGACAACTTCCTTACATACCCTGTTGAATTCACTGGTAACTTTTTAAATGTTCTGCCCTGGGAAAGAGGAATCATACATTCTGTATAGGCTAAAAGTCTAGCAAAGACGATATGTAAAGTATTTTCTGAATTCTAAGGCAGTTCCCAAATATCTACTACTTAACAGAATAATTAGCTGGGCCTTAAAAATGTGTTATGAAAGAAATGGCACATCTAACATAAGGCACTAGAAGGAGGGAACTGAAGAGTTGTTTTTGTATGAAGGGTGGAAACAGTTGAAAAAGCATGAAAAACTCAGTAATTGCTTATTTGTCTGGAAATTAATGGGGGGAAAAAAGTCTGGCTGAAATTATGTGTCTTAAAAAAAGAAATTATACGTCTTATTATTGACAGGGAATACTTTTAAGTTTTTTTGGATTTTTAAGTAGAAAGAAAAAAAAAATCTTGGTATGGGTAGGTCGGAAAACATCCGACTGTAAAAACAACTTGATAACTAATTTGATTGGTAGAGAGGGCAAGCAGGTCTGTACAATGCTTTTTTTTCCTTCTAAACTTACATTCTAAGTCATACTGTCTCATCAAGATTACTATTTGGGTTTTTCCCCCAAACTCAGTATAAGTGACAAAGTTCTCTCGTGCCTGTATCTTACCCATCTCCCAGATTCTTTTATAAGAGAAAGAGAACGTCATAACAATTACCTCACTTAAGGCAAATAGTCTTGACATCATAAAGTTTTCTTTCTGTCTGTACCTTAATCCAGGAATAAATATCCAGTGAGTGATTCTCATTAGAGAGCTGACTAATAATCATTGTTGAAAGCATGTAATTGAAGTGCACAGCAGTGTTAAATGTTTCTGGTTTGCTTTCTTTTTGTAGAACACAAAGTAATTATAGTGGGACTGGATAACGCAGGGAAAACCACCATTCTTTATCAATTGTAAGTATGGGTGTTTAATTAAACAGTTTTATTTTCAATATTGGAGCTAATTTTGTATAATTAATAAGAATGAGATGCCATTATAAGGGGAAAACTTAAACATATGGTTTTGTATTTAGCCAAACACAAAATTTATTAAGCAGTTTTTAAGGTAAATTTGCTGTATGTTTGCTACAACCTTCAAAAACACTCATTTTTTTTTTCCAGCCTTTAAAAAAGAATTAATATTAAACTAAAAATAACTGAAGCACACATTCCTGTGAGGGAAGGATGGGATAAAGTACATTTTGCTGAGCTCTTCCCTCTCTGAAGTCCATGTGAATAGAATGATATATTAAAGCTATTATTGCTCTCCTGACTAACAGCTCAGGAATTGTTTAACATACCCAGACTTGTCAAATCAAAAGAAATGAAGATCACACCTGAAAATACTGCTTTAGCGGCTTGCAACAAGAGGCTTGAGACTTCCAGAGAAATACATTACTTTCAGGATATTTTAACAGCCCATCAATCCACTTGTCACACTGCCTCCCATTATCCTCTCAGTGCCAATGCAGTGATCCTTGTTAAACAGTGGAAGTGGATCTGTGTCCCAGGCATTTTAACAAATAATTATAAAATACAGTGCTCCATTGTGTGCTTCTTGTCTGTTGCTGCCTCATCTTAAGCACATCAGCTGACAACTCTCCAGAAATACTTCACTTAAGCAATGCTTAGTGCTTTTTTTCAGCTGCTTTGCTGAAAAGCTACCAACTTACGGCTTGTTGTTTCAGAGTTGAATGACTACTTGTTTTTCTTTAAAGCATTCATCCATTGGTCATTATGTATACCTTAGCCTTTGGACATTAGAAATAAACATTTTAGAAACCTGTCATCATTGAAGTAATTTTGCATATAGTTTCAAAAATATGTACATTAAACCCAAAGGAGAATTACAAGCTTCTTCCAACATAGTACTGACATATTATAGGCAGATAAATTTTGTTGAATTAATTGATTAATAGGATGATGATGATAATACACGTGATATGAACATCAGTGTATTTTCATTTGCCCATCGACTATAGTTTTGGTTAATAGACATCTAGGAATCTCTGTGGCTGAGCCAAGTGTTAGCTTTCTCACGTAGACACTCTTTAAGATGATCTCAAGCCTTTGTAGCTCAGCTGGTAAAGAATCTGTCCGAAATGCAGGAGACCTGGGTTTGATCCCTGGGTCGGGAAGATCCCCTGGAGAAGGAAATGGCAACCCACTCCAGTATTCTTGCCTGGAGAAGCCCATGGACAGAGGAGCCTACCAGACTACAGTCTGTGGGCTCGCAAGAGTCAGACATGACTTAGTGACTTAAACAACCACCATACTCGAGCCCAGAACAGAATGGCACATCGACTGTAGTTTTAGTTAATAGACATCCAGTAATCTTTATGGCTGAACCAAGTGTCAGTTTTCTCATGTAGACAGTCTTTAAAAAATGATAGCCTACTTACTATTCGTTGGTTACTACTTTACAAGTATAGATGACACAGTCACCTAGAAATTTGCTCTTTCAGCCTAGGGGATTGGTTCTGCTCTAACTGATAAGAGGACATGGGACTGTTGGAATTCTGGCCACAAAAATGCACTTTCACTCCACGCAGTTGTGTCCAGATCAAGCCTGTAGTTTATTCTAAGAGCCAAAAAGCATTCCTTCAGTTGTTGTTTGTGTAGGTGTTTGCACAAATGTTCTGCAAAGTTCTATTTTTATTGCTGGTGATTACCATCATTGGTGCAAGTAAAAAAGGTGGATTCATATGAAAATACAGAGGTAACAGTTGCTTTGGGTTCTCAAGATTTACAAGAGTTTTTATGGTGTCTGTCTTTTAACAGCTTAATGAATGAAGTGGTTCATACATCTCCAACCATAGGAAGCAATGTTGAAGAAATAGTTGTGAAGAACACTCATTTTCTTATGTGGGATATTGGTGGTCAAGAGTCACTTCGATCATCCTGGAACACGTATTACTCAAATACAGAGGTATACTGAGGTTACTTCTGAATTTGAATGAGAAGAACCAAAGAGTAAACCCAGAAAACAGATAGGCTGTACAGAAGGCATAGTGACAGTTCCCTTTTAATAACATTCTTTTTCTGTGAGGAATTGGAGGTTTTCAAATTAAAGAGGAAAGGCAAGTTGGAAGAATAGTGGGAGCTATCACTAGTGGAGTTTACTGTTGCCTGGCTCTCTCAATTCATCCTTAGGCTAATACTGTAGTATCTCCATTGCTGGAGGACGTGGACACCAGGATAAGCTATATAACCTTTCCCAGCCTTACAAGAGGCTGTGGTTAGAGAGGAATACAATATTTTAAGCATAATTTAATATAGGAGTTTTAAATCACATGAATTGAACATTCACATTTTTGGTGAGATTATATTTTAAATAAAAAGCAAATGATTTGCAAGCCATCCTCCTAGCATTCGCTGTCACTTATTTCATTATTTGAGTCAACCTAGGAAGCAAATATGGAATATCTTTTATGTTTGTGTTTATTTAATCCTTTTAGAGGCAAATTCTTAAAAAAAAAAAAGTTCAGTGCTATTGAGAGAGGTTTATCTTCAGGAATACTAATGCACAATTGCATCCATAGTTTTTCTTTACAAAGAGGTACACCAAACCAGTTACTTTTTCTGTAATGAAACCTTAAAAATTGACTTTTTTTTTTGAGAAGGAGTTGCAGAGGAGGTGGGAGTATTGATGCAAGGAATTTTTGGTGAATAATTTGTCTTTTAAAATTAAAAAAAAATTCCTCTAGATTTATAATATAATAGCCTATGTGTATGTGTGTATATATTCTAGTGCAGTGTGTGACTGGTCAAACCATGATGGCATATCATAGATATTTAGCAGTTGTAGTAGTGCTTAATTATTTTTATTTGCAAGGGGAGGATAGGTTGATAAGCTAATATTTGTGGTTATAGGTTAGTTATATTTCTACATAACATAGTAATTAACATTCTGAAACTAAAATGTGTTAGAATAAGGGAAGAACAACATTTTAACATAGCTGTAATTTCTTCAAAGCTCACAGTTAACTCCAAGTCTGAAAGGAGCAGTTACCTTTGGTGAATAGATCAAAGTTGGCTCCAGCTGATTCATATGTACTGATAACATTCCTAAATGATAGTTTTTCAGTTTGTTGACATAAAAAGACTTCACTAATAATGTATTGTTATTAGTGACTCCACTTACATGAATTGTCCTTAGAAACTGTTTCTACAAGAATATCAAAATTACTACAGAGAACTCTTTTGGCCTTCCATGTAGCGCAGTAGCATAGCACATAGCATTTGCAGTCTTAGATTCTTAGGTAGAGATTTTATCTACATAGTGATTTTTGTTCACTTTGTTCATCCTTCTTATCTTGCTTCTTAAATTGTTTACATGGAGGCGTCATTTAAAAGCTGAAATACCTCCATACAGTAAGTTACACAGTCATTGACTAATTTCTGACACCTTCCTTCTTTAACTTACAGAGTTACTTCCCCGTATTCTGTCTATTCTGACTTGCCCATATTTCTTATATTTATCCCCTGGTTTTAGATTTCATTTTATCTCTTTATAAGCTCTTGTTAGTTTGTGCTCGAATTGCTCTGTTTGTTTCTTTTCCCTAATTGTAAGGTCATTTGGACAATATGACTCTACCCTTCCTGTGTTTTTGATTCCTCTTCTATAACCCTCAAAATATTTAGTCTCATTTCTTTTTCTTCTGTATAAGATGTTCAGTTTAGGGGCCGTTTCTCATTGTATCTTATTTTTCTTATCAAAGATGCTTAATTTTAAATATGTAATACACCTTTCTTTATTTACACCATAATCAATAGCTTTCTTCTGTTCTCTTAGAATATTAGTATAACATCCAAGTGTGTATATATTTATTTCCATTTAACACATTTTTCTTGACATTCTATTGTTGATATTTTACGTAAAAATTTTTTTTCAAGTTTTAGTGAGTTATTTAAATTACTATTACTTTTTTTTAAGACTGGCTTTCTTTTTTAAAAGTACCTTTTACTACTTGCATTTTAAAGGAAATCTTAGTATATATATTAAGGGCATATTATATATTCAAATATCACTTAAAAAAATAAACTGCATCGTGGTTTTTATTTATTGAAGTTGTGAGTTATTTTTCTTATTAACATTTGGATTTTACTGCTTGATGTGATTCAGTACAATACAAATTCTTTATGATGAAAAAGACCAGTTTTGTAGTGACGATATTGCCATAGTAGAAAGTATTTCTAACACTTAGAGTAGTTTTGCAGAAAACATGAACATCCCATTCAATTTTCTTTCTTTTTGCTTGTCTTCTAGTTCATCATTCTTGTGGTTGATAGCATTGACAGGGAACGACTAGCTATTACGAAAGAAGAATTATACAGAATGTTGGCTCACGAGGTAAATTTTGAAAATAAACATAAATGGAGTAAGGTATCCATATACTGCTTTTGTGTTTTCACAAAGATTAATGAGCTCTGCTGTTGGTTATTTCTTCATTAACAAAGTTTTATATATCAAACTGATGAAAGTCATGAAGTCAAAAAATTTTAATACTTTATCAAACTTAAGAAAACCTAACACATTAATCTGGAGACTGATGCTGTTAATTGAAAATAATTTTCACAGTTAAAACTACTTGTTCATACCTTAAAAAGTCTGATAAATTGTGGCAAGAGAATGGAAAATTTAAGATCTTTTCCTCTCTATAGTTTATAATGGGCTACCCTGGTGGCTCGGTGGTAAAGAACCCTCCTGCCAATGAAGGAGGTGAAGGTTAATCTCTGGGTCAGGAAGGTCCCCTGGCAGAAGAAATGGCAGCCCAATCCAGTATTCTCTTGCCTGGAAAATCCCATGGACAAAGGAACCTGGCAGGCTACAATCCATGGGGTCGCTTAATTCTAAATAGTTCATATATACAGAAGACTTAGAAAGTAAAACATTTACGTAGCTACCACTCAATATAAGATGTTAAATACCTTATGAGATCTCTCCAATCTGATTTTCTTCCCTTCTCGCTGAGAGGATCCTGAAAGATTACACCATTCTAAAAGTAGTGAATTTTATGTATATTATTACTGTGCACATTATTACTTCAATTTTATGTACCCATCAACAACTATATAGTATTTTACTCTAAGTATATATACTACACTTGATCTGTTCTTCTGTTAATGAACATTGAAGTTACTTCCAGTGTTTCCAGTTCTGCAGTGAACGTTAATCAATGAGCTTCGGTTGGACAGACTAATTAGCAGTATTTCCCACCCCTCGCCCTCAGTACTCTCCTTTAAATCCTGGAGAGATTGTATAGTATACTATATTCACCTACTAGAATATTGCTCAGATAATTTTAAGTCATTATTTCAGATTCAGGTTTATCTTACTTTTAGCTTGACCCATTTGGCCCAACAACAGAAAAATAACTTTTAATATCCAGCTTATATTACTTTAATGTCTTTTTTAGAGTGAATCATTAAATCATGGTTCTTTGACGTCATTTTTTATTTCAACAAAACTTTTAAATGATTAGTGCCTGATTATTTTAAAGTACAGAGATTTCACTAGAATTGTTCCGTAGGGCCTATTCTACCCTCCTGCTTCATTAGTTTTCTTTTGAATTGTGATATTTGACATATTATAAATATTTCATTGGGGGAGAGTAGATACATGTATATATATGGCTGAGTCCCTTTGTTGTCCACCTGAAACTATCACAGCATTATTCATTGCCTGTACTCCAACATAAAATTAAAACGTTAATAAAAGATTTCATGTTGATTGCAGGATTTACGGAAGGCTGCGGTCCTTATCTTTGCCAATAAACAGGATATGAAAGGGTGTATGACAGCAGCTGAAATCTCTAAATACCTCACCCTCAGCTCAATTAAGGATCATCCATGGCACATTCAGTCCTGCTGTGCTTTAACAGGAGAAGGGTGAGTATGTGACTTCTTTCAAATTTCTTACAAGTGTTTTCCACCAACTTGCTTTCTTCTCTGAATCTTGTTCCATTTTTGTTCTTATGGTGACTCAGGTTGAAAGAATTTGACTCAATTGCTACTGTTAAATTACAATTTAACTAAGTTACCAACAATTTTTTTGGTAACTTTTAGTGTAAATGGAATGTTTTACCAAAAAGGGGGCAAGAACAAACTTTCGAAGGAAGTTTTTACAATCTAGATTTTCAGTTGTTGTTCATTTCTTACTTGTGTCATTCATTAACTGGGAGAAAACTAATGTAACTGGAATAGAAGAGGAGACGTCAAAGAAATTAAGTCTAAACTCCCAGCTTTCCACAAGAGTGCATGTCTTTCTTGGAGAAGGCAATGGCACCCCACTCCAGTACTCTTGCCTGGAAAATCCCATGGATGGAGGAGCCTGGTAAGCTGCAGTCCATGGGGTCGCTAGGAGTCAGACACGACTGAGCGACTTCACTTTCACTTTTCACTTTCATGCATTGGAGAAGGAAATGGCAACCCACTCCAGTGTTCTTGCCTGGAGAATCCCAGGGACGGGGGAGCCTGGTGGGCTGCCGTCTCTGGGGTCGCACAGAGTCTGACACGACTGAAGTGACTTAGCAGCAGCAGCAGCATGTCTTTCTTATCAGGAGTCATTTTGGAAGGCACACTTGTAAACAATGAACAATTAAGAAAATGCCATTCTAATGTATTCCTCCTTTTCTAAGAACTTACATTTGGACATAGTAGGCTGAGGAGAACCCATTGTATTATAAATGGACTACCCAGTTTATTTCTAGGAACTTACAGGAACTTACTTATCCTCAAATCAAACTGACCTTCTCATTATTTCTCATACTAGAAATAACTTGTAATATAGTAGCTATATGTTGATGTTTAGACCTATACTTGTTAAAGTATACTTACAGTAGACTTAAAGGATGCTTTCAGTTTTTAGTGTATAGTTTTTTTATCTTGAGAAGACTTTTGCTTTCTGTTTCAGGTTATGCCAAGGTCTAGAGTGGATGACCTCCCGGATTGGTGTGAGATAACTTTTTTGCTCGAAAGAGACTCTATTTATTCTGTGACATGAACCTAGTACATTTGGCTGCTAAAGCAGCAGCATGTTTAATTAATTTATAACAACACAAACCTCTGTGAGCAACACTTGAATCAAGTGCAGCTGAACTGGAACATAAAAGATTTTTACTTAAATTTTTTTTTAATGCACTAATCTTCAGTTGGATAAACATAATGTATAACTGTTTTCAGCAACAGAATTCTTCAGACTGCTTATTCTAATTATTCAACGACTGCCTTTTAAGAAATATTTGTCATATGTTTAATGTTTTCTGAAATATTGTAATAACTTTAATGACCAGTTTCTTTTCATTTCTTGACTGCTCCCTCCCCCTACCAGATAATTACCAGTTGTGGAAATTGTCAGGTACTGTTTGCAAACTTATCCAGCACTAAATATTTGTTCCTTCTGTAAACCACTTACTTTTGGACAGAACTTTATTATAGAGAAAGAAATATGCTAAAAGATATATATTTAAGGAGTGGATGAAAATCGTGAGACCTGCCTTTTAAATGAGTTGCTTTACCCCACATTATTGCAAGTCATGGAATAATTTTAAGTTTCTAGTATCATCTCAGTTAAGAAGGGTGTTTATCTTAGAAGAATTAAGTTCAGTTTTCAGCCTACAACATGGGATTGGTTTTGGTTAAAAACTAATAATAGTAAAATATTTATTTCAAAGCCCAACTTTGATAGTAAATACTTTGATTAAATATGGTATTTTTAAGAATGTCACATTATTCAATGCATATATAACTATCAGAAAGTACTAAAGTATACCAGCACTGAAAATATAACAAGGCACTTGAAATATATTTTTACTATCAATTACAAACAACTTTATTATCAGTAAAAAGTTAACTGTTTCATCTGCTTTGGGCAGTAGCTAAAAAGCAGAAGAATAAACAGTTCATTTTATTTCTTAGAATTTCAAATTGTGTGATAGCATCTCTACCACCAGCAGTATATTACTTAAAAAAATCCATATGACTTTCCTTAAATCTGTTGTAGTGTAATAGGCTTGAAACAATATCCATTTGTGTAATTATACATCGTGTTCTAAAATCTTTTACTAGATTATAGGAAACTGCTGAACTTAATTGTGGCCTTTAGAATATTACTATGAAACGCAAGTTTAATACACTAACAACTTAAAAAAATTTTTTGCTAGTTAAAAACTCATAATCTAGCAAAAGTTTATTTTATTGGCTAGCATTAAAACATTTTTAAGGCAGTGTCTAATACGAACAGTAATCTAAATAGTGCATACCTTAAGAGAGGGGGGAAGTATTGTAGTTTTGATCCTCTTTATTTCAAATATGTGCTTTTGGTATAATGAAAGGGATAATATACATACATAGAGAATAATACTTTATTTTTGCAGTATTCTTTCATTTGGGTAAAAAATAGGATTCAGTGTTCATAAAAATATCAATACCTATTCAAAAGTGATATTTTAATATTTTTACTGTAGGTTGTTTAAATTTTGCTGTTTTCAGGTATACTGGATTTATTATACTTAGTCTAAATAATTTAGTTGACTGTGGTGACAGTTTTCTGATTCCTATTTAGTGGTAGTACTCCCTGGAACTGGAAATCACCAGAGGAAAACTCTCTGGGCTTTGGGACCTAGTTGTTCATTAACCTTGTTTTCAGCCTTTTTCTTAAGTGATACTGTACCAGGTAGGGGGAAATTTTGTTTTTAATATAATGTATAGTCAGGAACAGGAGAGAAAAGTAGACAAGAATCAACATGGTGTCTATGTGGGATAGAATAGGAGCAGGAGAAATTATGAAAATCCCGTTTACCTAAAGCACACTTTGGCAGAATTTCTATCTTGGGTTGTATAGTTTAGCCATGAATACTGGGGATAATTCTCTGAATTCTTTCCTGAGAAAAATCATATTTAATACTTCTGTATTTGTTCTTATTGTGATATCTTTCTTCTTGTATCTAATAAGATTGGCTGGCTCCATTTTCTTCTATCAAATTATATGGTTATTTTTTTATATTACCACATCAGCATTATACTGAAAGTGTTAATAGTCAATTGTATTTTGTCAGACTACTAGTGTAGACTCAAGTTTTCTATTTGATCTTTAAAATACAATTTGTTTTATTTTCTAAATGCTTTTAAAAAAATATTTGTTGGTTCTGGATTAGAAATTGTTAGCTGTGTGTTGAAGATGAAATAGATGTCCAGCTAGGTTTTGTGCCAACGATTGGGAAAAGTTCAATTAGAAAATTCATGTAAGACTTTTTAAGTTTTTTTTATGGGTTCTCATTAGATATTTCCTCTTGTAGTAATATGAAAACTGATTATCCTTTACTCCAAGAGAATGTTTTGACCCAAGCACATATTTAACATTGAAGCATTGATTCTGACATTTATTGAGAATCAGTCAACTGTAAGATACTGTCTGATGAAAAAATGTAAATTGTGATTAGTGCCTTTATTTGTATTTTGAGATAAGTTCTCAATTTTGTATTATACCTGTTCTTTAGAAGTCATAATTGCAGCTCATTAATTTAACAATAGTTCAGGTTTCACGCTCCCCGTCAATCCCTTGGTTGCCTAGCAAAATTTCTAATAAGTGGTAGAAGGCAGGGGGACCCACCCATGTTACTTCTGGGAGATTATTCTACATATTGTTTTTTAATTTGAGATAAAGAAACTAAATTTAAACAAATCTTTGGTTATAACTAAAATGTAACTGTTACCCTTGTAAGTTCAAGGCATTTTTCTTAATTTTGAACATGTTTCATTCTTCCTGTTTAAACCCATCTTTCTTTTCAAAGTCCATTTGAGAACTTTTAGAATTAATAAGCCTTTTTATATGAGAACATAGCTGTGTATTTTGTTAATGTAATTTAATTCCTTAAAATTTGAAATAATATATCTAAAATCTATTAAATAACATGATTAAGTACAAATTTTTGCCTTTAGGTTCTTTGTTAATATGCTTAAAGGTATAATTTTATTCTAGCTTCACTAGAGGAATGATGATAAATTGAAATTTCATTGTTAAAAATTATGTTTTAAGTGGATGCTACTCTTGTAACCATAGTCATTTTGATTAAGCATAAATTAACTTTCATTATATTTAGCATAAAGAAAAAACAATTATTTACCTAGGGAAACCATGAGTGATATAGGCAGTGCTGTAAACATTATTCTCTGAAGAGTTATGGGGAGCCACAAAGCAAAGAAAAAGACAATAAAAGCTTTATTTTTAAAAAAGTATTTTTGATGTAGTATCTTAGGATGAATTATAAATGGATTTGTCTCTGCCTAGAGCTCATTGAATTCTTACTTATGTAGAAGAATACCAGTTGAAAAACCATATTGGTATTATACCTAGAATAGGTTAATTCCCTTGATATTTATCTTTGAAGACCAACTTCCTGAGCCTAACTATGGCTTTGGATCCAAAACATATTTCATACCTAGTTCAGTTCTAAAGGATCTTTTTTTTCTTGTCAGGGTATAGTCACTTCACCATACAGCATGATGGCTTGTAGCCAGTAGAATGTAGGGCATTCTGAAAGTTTATATACTACTATTAAAAACTGAAGGAAGAAAAAAACACCCCAAACACAACAACAAAAAAGAAGCAAACCAGATGGAGGAAGGACATGTAACATGAAATTGCGTTTATTTTAATCTATTATTTGATTCCCACCTCATTATCATATCGATACAATCAAATAAAGCAAAGAATCAACTAGTAACTGCTACTCCACTTAAACTGAGCTAATAGTTAATGAAAATGCAAAAGAGAAAATAACCCACATATTGCTAAGAAGATATTTAAGCTATTTACAAAACACTGTATACTGGGAAGTGCTCTCTTCTAGAAAATATCTTGCTTATTTTCCTGGCTTTTACTAATTAGATGGAAGTGGTTAGTTTGTTCAGAGCTTATTGGCTTTAGAGGATTACCCCAAACTCTAGTTCCGTGTTGATTTTCCAGTATTGAAAGGATAGTACAGCCAGGATTGTCAATATTTTACAGATATCTCTATAAATCTGTAAGTAGTTTAGATTCAAAGTCAGTTTTTTCAGTAATGTCTCATCCTTATTCATTTAGCATTACTGTGAAGACTGGCATCTAAAAGCCAGGTCCCCAAAAAGTACTTTTTAAGAGTTTCAGGCAACCAGAGTTACACAGAGAAGGCCAATTAAAAAAAAATTTTTTTTTAGCTGCTTTGTATTAAATTCAAGATAGACAAAATATTGTTTTGCAGACCTAAAATCAGCTTTAAATATATAAAGTCTTGTGAGATGTTTGAGAAATATTAATTTAGAGGTTTAGAAGCAGGCGTAGAAACAAAAGTCAAAAAACTTGGTAATGTGAGGTTAAAATCTTCAATAGAAAATTTGAATGAAAACAGTGAAGTGCCCCCATTCAAGGCACTTAAAACTACTAGAAAATTCAGTCTTACTGTAGAACCGGATGGCCTATATTATTATTAATGTGACCAAAAGATTGAAGACTGATCAGATTTCTAGAATTTGAGAGTATAGTCACAAAAAGCCCCTTTTGCATTTTTATAAACCAGTAATCTGCCTTTCCCCCCACCCTGGAAATGGAAAAATAATGTGCTGTGCATGTCTTCTGGAATTGGAAACAAAATTCTAGAAGAATAGAAATGTTCTCTTGCACAAACTTGTAAAATTTTAATTTAAAAATTACCTCATTTTTCAGTCCATATGGTGTCCTCCAGTTTGTGCGATGTGGCACCATCCCATTAAAATCCTCTTCCCCCAAACTGTATTGAAATAGGCAGATTTCACAGCTAAGGGAGAACATTCCTCAAAGACTGTTTTCTTTTAGTCTAGTTTACCACCAGCAGGACTAATGTGGAGCAGACCTACATACTGTTCATTAAAGCACATGGCCAAGTGCTTAGTCAATATTTAATCAGTTTAATTAGAACCAAGTAAGGGAAAGGAAAAACCTTAAAATTTAATTGATTTTTATTATACTGTGAATATATTTCCGTCAGTGTTGGTAAGATATCAAATGACTATCACTTGATGTTGGTTATATATCATTTATTTGTTATCTTTTGGCCATATTCCTAAGAGACTATAATCATTTTAATCTTACATTTTCCTTTAGGAAATTCAGGGACTCTACAGCCCCTATTTTGTTCTCTTGGAGTAAACTATTCAGTGTAGTTACGAAAACTTTTCATTTTGATTTTTCTTAAAAGTTGAGCTGCTATTTCATTAAAAGTGTGAAATAAAATAATGGTTATGATTTTTTTCCATTATGTAACTATTATAAATTTTACCTTATTGATCACTGTACAGAGGATGGTTAAAAAAACAAAAAATAAAGCTAAGAGTCATTGCAGCCTTGCTTTGTGTTAGTTCTGATCAGAATATAATGATTATAATTGCACATTGCCATCTTAACATAAATTGGTGCTTTAGAGCGTGAAAGAGGAAACAGCAGGCCCTATATAATATACTTCTTGTCTCAGAATGTAAAACTACATTAAAGTGTCTGTATATTTATGTTCATTTCTTAAGATTTAAATATAAATTGTTATCCATGAAGCTTCAGGCTTTCTGCAAACACTGTAACAATATCTTAGCTAATCAGCTTGGTAAAATGAAGATGGTGTTAATAAGGCCAAAATTATGAATTGGATCTCTCTGGGGGTCCACTGGTATTGTACAGAGGAAAAAAAGTGTCTTTCATGCCACAAACTGTGCTTCTTAAACCCAACCAAACAACTAAGATGTGTGCTATTGGTTCAGTATATAAGCATTCATAGAATTACAAGAGCAAGCAAATTATTTAATGCACTTACATCATCACTTCTTGAAAGTGGTTCAAAACATGTTCTTCTAATGGTGGGGTTGTTTTAAAGACATGTTTTAAATTTTTAGTAGTTTTATTACTGTCATAAAATGCTTCTATATGTTAAGTTTAGGTTACTGGTACTCATGACTTATTGCTTGCATGCCTACTTATCCAAGTGCAAGGATGCTGTTTGCTCTGGAATGTTCATCTTTTAGACAGGTTTTGGCTCATTTGCAATCATGGTGCAATAAATACAGTGTAACATTGTTTTCAGTCAACAGTTTTATTTTTGTCATAATAAATAATTACTTTTCCAATATGACATGAACCCAGTGTTGTTGTTGCTTTTAAGATAAAATTTAACAGTCTTGCTGCAGGTGAAAGAAACTCACCTAAGCAAAGTAGAGACGTTTTTATAATTAAAAATGAGGTGCTGGTGCAACTGCTGAGCCACATGCCCAAACTACTGAACCCCGAGCACCTAGAGCTCATGCTCCACAACTGAGAAGCCACCATCATGAGAAGCCCATGTGCTGCAACTGGAGAAAGCCTGCATACAGCAACAAAGACCCAGCATAACCAAAAAAAACCCCAAAAAACGAAACAAAACAATGAGGTGGCGGGCTCTCACGGAACCCAAGGTCAGGAATACGCTTGGACTTCTGGACCAGCCTGGAACTGGAGACCGAGAAGCACTGAGGAGAAACCAAGAGCTTGCCTTTCTCTTACTTTTCTTTCTCAAATCCACTTCTAGACTGGATTTGTCTGTTTCCTAGTCCTATGCCATATAATGTCCAAGTTTATAATAGCTCCCGTAGTTTTATCTTTATGAAATGGAGACATCAGACTATCATTGTTGTTCAGTTAACTAAGTCATGTCCAACTCTTTGCAACTCTATGGACTGCAGTATACTAGGCTTCCCTGTCCTTGACTATATTCTGGAGTTTGCTCAAACTCATGGTCTTTGAGTTGATAGTGCCATCCAACCATCTTATCCTCTGTCACCCCCTTCTCTTGCCCTCAGTTTTTCCCAGTATCAGGGTTTTTTCCAATGAGTTCGCTCTTTGCATCAGGTGGCCAAGGTATTAGAGCTTCAGCATCAGTCTTTCTAATGAATATTCAGGGTTGATTTCCTTTAGAATTGACTGATTTGATCTCCTTGCTGTCCAAGGGACACTCGAGTCTTCTCCAGTACCACAGTTTGAAAACAAAATTCTCTGGCACTCAGCCTTCTTTATAGTCCAACTCTCACATCCATACACAACTGCTGGAAAAACCATAGCTTTGACTAGACAGACCTTTGTTGGCAAAGTGATGTCTCTGCTTTTTAGTGTGCTGTCTAGGTTTAGTATGCGTGCTGAAGTCCATGGGTTCTCAAAGAGCTGGACATGACTGAGTGACTGAACAACAACTAGGTTTGTCATAGCTTTTCTTCCAAGGAGAAAGCACCTTTTAATTTAATGGCTGCAGTCACCGTCCACAGTGATTTTGGAGCCCAAGAAAATAGAAACCACCATTTTATTTTATTCTATCAATGGTTCAGTCGTTCTTATTGCTGAGCAGTATTCCACTGTGTAGAGGTAGCCCAATTTGTTTATGTACTCCCTGTTAGTGCACATTTGGGTGGCTTCCAGGGTTTAACTATTACAAATGAAACTACTGGAGTGTTAGAACGTTTACATTTCAGTTTTTGTATAAACATTTACTTTCACTTGTCTTGGGTAAACTAAGAAAATTAGTGGAACAACTGGGACATATGGTAAGTGTCCGTTGAACTTTTTATGAAACTGGCAAGCTTTTTCAAAGTGTGCTATTTTATATTCCCACTGTTGGTATATAGAAGGGTCCCAGTTGCTCTACATTCTTGACAACATTTGATCTGGTTACTCTGATTTTAGACATTGTAATTGGTATCTTGTGAGTTTAGTTTGCATTTCTGTAATGACTAATGATGAACATCTTTTCAAGTGCTTGTTTACCATCCTTGTTTTGGCAAACTGTTCAAATATTTTGCTTACTTTTCATTGGCTTTTCTTATGATTGAGTTTTGAGAGTTGTTTATTCTGCATAGAAGCTATTATCAGATATTATCTGCAGTCCTTTCCCAGTCTGTGGCTTGCTTTTTTATTAACAATGTTTTTTTAACATTCTGCCTGTTTTTAACACTACTTAATTTATAGTTGGCAAAATATAAGGGGATCAGTACATGGGTTTTGGCTAATTACGTGGTTGAATATACTTAACAGATTCCTATATAGTGTCTGCATGTAATTTTTATGTAGTCCATGCCATTTTCTAATCATTAACCCAAGCTTGCTTGGAACGAACATGCTTGCTTCATAGGAGAAATATTGTCTGTTCTCCCTTAGTATGGAAGCCTGATGTCAAAGTATAATTTTAAAAAGTTAAACTCATATAATTATATGGTGATCACATTAAAGATTTAAGTCAGTGGTCAAGGAACCAGCAGGCTACAAAGCTGATTCAAAAGAGTACACGTCTGAAAAACTTGCAAGCTAATTTTCTGCACATTACCTCTAACTTATAAAGTCTGGGGCCTAAATGATAGTAAGCAGAGATCATTTATGTCTTCCTCTAGAAAATCAGATGAACTTTCAGTGGACTTGGTGGACAATGCCACAGTATGACTTTGAAAGTGTATGGTAATCTTTTTTACCTTATTTCTAAGTTTTAGGTTAATTTAATTTATTTTAGTTTACTAAAACTCTGGCCCATCAAAATATGGAATACACAGTGGGTTGCAAAGACGGGAATCAACCAACTAGAGACGTATTTTTGGTGTCCCTAAAATCCAATGTAAATACTAACTAGTGCAGAACAGGTTCTCTGACTTACCATCTCAAAATCCAGGATGGTTCCAACTAAACTAATTATGCAGAGAATCTTCTGGAAGCAATAGCTGCTGGGAAACCAAACTAGAGAGCTCTGGTCAGTGGTTTGTTTATTAACCGACACTCTCCCAAATGACAATTGAGTCAGAAAAGTGACCAGGTACCAACATGACGGGTTGTTTTGATTCTGGGCACTCCTTTTAGCTCATGTTAAGTACTGATTCATTCCCCAGAACCTGTGACTGCTACCTTGCATGGTAAAAGCATCTTGAGATGGGGAGATCATCCTGAATGGTTCAGATAAACCTAGATGTAGTTGCCAGGGCCTTTATGAAAAGGGCCAAAGTGGATCAGCTTCAGGATCAAGAGTAGGATAGGAGACAACAGAAGGAAAATTCTGGAGTAAAGTGAGGAAAGGGCTAGGAGCCAAGGGATGCAGGAGGCCTCTGTGGAAGGCAAGGAAAGCTTGTCCCCTAAGGTCTCCAGAAGGAATGCAGTCAGCCCTGCTAGCAGCTTGATTTTATGTTTTTAACATAAGATATTTATTTGACTGCCCTGCGTCTTAGTTGTGGCATGTGGGATCCTCCATATTCCTTGTGGCATATGGCATCTAGTTCCCTGACCAGGGATGGAACCCATGTCCCCTGCATTGGGAGCATGGAGTCTTAGCCACTGGACCACCAGGGAAGTCCCAGCACCTTGATTTTAGACTAAGGTTCTAGAATAAATTTTTATTTTAAACCATTAACATCTGTGGTAATCAGTTACATCAGCAGGAAGAAACTAAAACAGGACCACATTGTGTTTCTTCAAACTATTTGAAATCAGTGAACTAGAGAATCCAGCAAACCTGACTTACCATTTCAGTGGGCTGAGATGTCTAATCTGAGATTTTTGTGGGGATTTGAAGACTTGGTACTGTAGTCATCTGGGGAGATTCTTCTGCAACAGTAGCAAAGGCAACATGAGTTTTATGACAAAATCCATGCCCTCTGAATGGGGTTGGTTATTTTATCATTTCTTTCAAATTAATCACTTCATTTTTGGTAGATGACGTATAACTCAAAGTCAGGGTACTGCTTAACCTGATAGGAGTCATCTCATCTATCTAGTGCTTGATGATTCTGTGCTGAATTATTTTCACATTCCGTTTAAGTTACAGCCTATTGAATTCTGCCTAAGTAGAAAATGAGATTATTTCTGGCACTGGATCCAGTTGCTGAGCCAACAGGAGATGGGAAGTCAAATATAGCCAGTTACTGTGGAATTGGTGGAGAGATGAGATGCGAGCCATGGTATTGAAGAATGTGTTCAGAGGATCAGACAAGTAATTGTCATAAGTTAACAATGTCATCTACTGTTTTGAGATTCCCACACACCAGGCCCTATGCTAATCACTCTATAACTCATTTTACTACAACAGCCTTATGAAGGTAAATGTATTTATTCCTATTCTGTAGTAAGAAAACTGTCTCAGAGGGAAAGTGACCTGTGCAAAATCACAAGGTTAGTAAATGGCAGAGCCAGGACTCGGATACGTGTCATTCTAAGCTGTTAACTATTAATGGAGAAGGTTTGGAAACTTTAGTTCTGGCTTCATTTTCTCCTATCAACAGAATGAAAGAGACATGAAGGAATTCCCTGCAAAAATGCCTTGACCAAAAGGAGGTTCAGAGGATGCATAGGCATAATGGAAATTATATCTAACAGAGAGTGAAGTGAAAGTCACTCAGTTGTGTCCGACTCTGCAACCCCATGACCTATACCATCCATGGAATTCTCCAGGCCAAAATCCTGGAGTGGATAGCCTTTCCCTTCTCCAGGGGATCTTTCAAACCCAGGGATTGAACCCAGGTCTCCATTGCAGGTGGATTCTTTACCAGCTGAACCACAAGGGAAGCCTAACAGAGTCTGGATTCAAAAAAAGACCCTGTGGCCAGAAGAGGCTTAGAGAAGGATTTCATGTTCTGGGGAGAAATCAGTGGAATGCTTGACTGAGCTAAATATGGATGCTGTTTCCTCTGCTTCATAAGAAAACAAAAAGCAAATGTAAAAAAAAAAAAATCTTTTTTGTTCCTTCCTCATTAGTGTTATAATTTCCTTTTTTGTGTGAATTATTAACTTTAATAAAGTACACAAAACAATGTGCACAACTAATAGAGTGAACATATGTACCCACAGCTTGTCATTGTCATCTTGGTCCACATGGGATTCCTCCCTGGAAAAGGCCACCTTCATATGGTCTTGGCTGCCACGCTCATTCAGCATGGTTAAGACCATCTCCTATCTCCAAAAATTTCCCTAGGTGGGCTTAGGACTGTGACTGGTCCTCTCTCAAAGAACCCACAGAGCTCCCTAGTGATGGGTAAAAGTTATAGGGACAAGGAGAAATCTAACAGGGAAAAGGTTTGGTCTCCTATTCACCTCTTTTATTTCCTGGAGCTTGTGACATGGAAATAACTCAGATTGAGCTAACAGAGAAAAACAGAATCAAAACAAGTCAACACTGATAAATGTTGATGAATGGGGAAATCCTCAGCAGTGGATGCCCATGAATATTAACTTCCAAAGACCCCCATTGAATTTCATCTGTACATGAGTCTGTTCACTCGCTCAGTTGTGTCTGACTCTTTGCAACCCCATGGACTGCAACACGCCAGGCATCCCTGTCCATCACCATCTCCAGAGCTTGCTCCAACTCATGTCCATTGAATTGGTGATGCCATCCAACCATCTCATCCTCTGTCATCACCTCCCGCCTTCAATCTTTCCCAGCATCGGTCTTTTCCAATGAGTCAGTTCTTTACATCAGGTGGACAAAGTATTGGAGTTTCAGCTTCAACATCAGTCCTTCCAATGAATATTCAGGACTGATTTCCTTTAGGATGAACTGGCTGGATCTCCTCGTAGTCCAAGGGACTCACAGGTCTTCTCCAACACCACAATTCAAAAGCATCAATTCTACAGTGCTCAGCTTTCTTTAGAGTTCAACTCTCACATCCATACATGACTACTGGAAAAACCATAGCTTTGACTTGATGGACTTTTGTTGGCAAAGTTATGTCAGGCAAAGTTTAAAAGACAGCTTTTTAATATGCTGTCTAGGTTGGTCATAGCTTTTCTTCCAAAGAGTAAGCCTCTGAATTTCATGGCTGCAGTCACCATCTGAAGTGATTTTGGAGCCCCCTAAAATAAAGTCTACCACTGTTTCCATTGTTTCCCCATCTATTTTGCCATGAAGTGATGGGACCAGACGGCATGATCTTAGTTTTTTGAATGTTGAGTTTTAAACAAACTTTTTCACTCTTCTCTTTCACTTTCATCAAGAGGCTCTTTAGTTCTTTTTTGCTTCTTTTTTGCTTTCTGCCATAAGGGTGGTGTCATCTGTGTATCTGAGATTATTGATATTTGTGCTGATTATAGTCTTGATTATAGCTTGGGCTTCATCTAGCCCAGCATATTGCATGATGTACTCTGTATATAAGTTAAATAAACAGGGTGACAATATACAGCCTTGATGTACTCCTTTCCCAATTTGGACCAGCTTGTTCCATGTCCATTTCTAACTGTTGCTTCCTGACCTGCATATAGATTTCTCAGGAGTCAGGTCAGGTGGTCTGGTATTCCCATCTCTTGAAGAATTTCCCACAGTTTGTTGTGATCCACACAGTCAAGGGCTTTAGTGTAGTCAGTGAAGCAGATGTAGATGTTTTTCTGGAAATCTCTTGCTTTTTCTATGATCCAACAGATGTTGGCAATTTAATCTCTGGTTCCTGTCTTTTCTAAATCCAGCTTGGACATCTGGAAGTTCACAGTTCATGTACTTTTGAAGCCTGGCTTGGAGAATTTTGAGCATTACTTTGCTAGCATGTGAAATGAGTGCAATTGTGTGGTAGTTTGAACATTCTTTGGGATTGCCTTTCTTTGGGATTGGAATGAAAACAGACCTTTTCCAGTCCTGTGGCCACTATTGAGGTTTCCAGATTTGCTGGCATATTGAGTGCAGCACTTTAACAGCATCATCTTTTAGGATTTAAAGTAGCTCAGCTGGAATTCCATCACCTCCACTAGCTTTTTTTGTAGTGATGCCTCCTAAGGCCCACTTGACTTCACATTCCAGGATGTCTGGTTCTAGGTGAGTGATCACACCATCATGTTATCTGGGTCATGAAGATCTTTTTGTATAGTCTTCTGTGTATTCCACCTCTTCCTAATTGCTTCTGTTAGGTCCATACCATTTCTGTTCTTTATTGTGCCCATCTTTGCATGAAACGTTCCCTTGGTATGTCTAATTTTCTTGAAAAGATCTCTAGTTTTCCCCATTCTATTGTTTTCCTCTATTTCTTTGCATTGATCACTTAGGAAGACTTTCTTATCTCTAACTTGCTATTCTTTGGAACTCTGTATTCAATTAGGTATATCTTTCAGTTTCTCCTTTGCCTTTAGCTTCTCTTCTTTCTCACCTATTTGTAAGGCCTCTCCAGACAACCATTTTGCCTTTTTGCATTTCTTTTTCTCAGGGATGGTCTTGATTTCTGCCTTCTGTACAATGTCATGAACCTCCATCCATAGTTCTTCAGGCACTCTGCCTGTCAGATTTAATCCCTTGAATGTATTTGTCACTTCCACTATATAATTGTAAGGGATTTGATTTAGGTCATACCTGATTGGTCTAGTTTTCCCTGCTTTCTTCAATTTCAGTCTGAATTTGGCAATAAGGAGTTCATGATCTGAGCCACAGTCAGCTCCCAGTCTTGTTTTTGCTGACTTTATAGAGCTTCTCCATCTTTGGCTGCGTAGAATGGAATCAATCTTATTTCAGTATTGACCATCTGGTGATGTCCATGTGTAGAGTCTTCTCTTGTGTTGTTGGAAGAGGGTGTTTGCTATGACCAGTGCGTTCTCTTGGCAAAACTCTGTTAATGTTTACCCTGCTTCATTCTGTATTCCAAGGCTAAATTGCCCATTATTCCAGGTATCTCTTGACTTCCTACTTTTGCATTCCAGTCCCCTATAATGAAAAGGACATCTTTTTTGGGGGGTGTTAGTTCTAGAAGGTCTTGTAGGTCTTCATAGAACTGTTCAACTTCAGCTTCTTCAGCATTACTGGTCGGGGCATAGACTTGGATTACTGTGATATTGAATGATTTGCCTTGGAAATGAATAGAGATCATTCTGTCATTTTTGAGATTGCACCCAAACACTGTATTATTTCAGACTCTTTTGTTGACCACAAGGGCTACTCCATTTCTTCTAAGGGATTCTTGCCCATAGTAGTAGATATATGGTCATCTGAGTCAAATTCACCCATTCCAGTCCATTTTAGTTCACTGATTCCTAAAATGTCGATGTTCACTCTTGCCATCTGTTTCACCACTTCCAATTTACCGTTATTCATGGGCTTAACATTCCAGGTTCCTATGCAATATTGTTCTTTACAGTATTGGACTTTACTGCCATCACCAGTCACATCCACAACTGGGTGTTGTTTTTGCTTTGGCTCCGTCTCTTCATTCTTTCTGGGATTATTTCTCTACTCTTCTCCAGTAGCATATTGGGCACCTACCAATCTGGGGAGTTCATCTTTCAGTGTCCTGTCTTTCTGCCTTTTCATACTGTTCTTGGGGTTCTCAAGGCAAGAATAAGATCCTTGCATTTCTTTCTTTTTTTTTCGATAGGCAAGAAGTAGATTTATTAATATAGGACACTTGTAAGAGATGCAAGTGGGCAGGTGAGGCAACTCTGCAAGCCCTGCATTTTTAATGAGAGTCTCTTGGTAATCTTTCAATAAGAGACAGTTTTTGGTTTGGTTTATTGTGGGGCTTTTTGGCCAAGCCATGTGGCTTGTGGGATCTTATTTCCCAGACCAGAGATTGAACCTGTGCCCCTTGCAGTGGAAGAGTAGAGTCTTAACCTATGGACTGCCAGGGAAGACCCTGGGAGACAACTTTTATGCAAATTCTTTCAGAAGAAACCAGACATCTCTGCTTTTGAAGAGGCAGGAACAGTCTGAGTATGTGCCTATTGTCAACTAAAACAACAAAAAAAAAGTATTGCGAGTTAATATTTATTTGGGGCAAAATGAGAATTCCAGCCTGGGAGATAGCACCTCAGATAGTTCTGAGAAAATGCTCCAAAGAGGCAGTGGGGGAAGGTTCATATAGGTGCTTTTGGTGAAGGGAGAGTTCACACAATCAAGCACTTATCTTACAAAGGATTTTCTGCTAGTCACAAAGAGCTGATGTCACCTTGAAGGGATTTAGTACTTTTAGGTATGAGTAAATGCAAGGCTTGGGATCTTGAAATCAGTTCCTTAAAGACCTGTTCCACCAGTTTCCCTGGAGCATGAAGTGCCTCACTCTCCACCCTGAACTGCCTTCAGAGTGTGTTGAAGGTCAACAGCTTCTGGGACACAGGGTTCCATCTCTGGTGTGTGTGTGGGCTGAGTCGCTCAGTTGTGTCTGACTGTTTGCGACCCTTGGACTGTAGGCCACCAGGCTCCTCTGTCCATGGAATTTTCCAGGCAAGAACACTGGAGCGGGTTGCCATTTTCTCCTCTAGGGGATCTACCTGACCTAGGGACTGAACCTGCATCTCCTGCATTGGCAGGCAGATTATTTACATTGTGCCACCTGGGAAGCCCAATCTCTGTAGAGGCAGATGGCAAATGCCCTTTGCAAGCACCAATTTGTTGTTGACACTATGAAAGTGAGAATAAAAAGGTTTTATGCTCCAGATTCAAGAAAAGAAGTCCATGCTTTTGTAATAATGCCACAGTGCAAGGAGTGTTCTGTCCAAACCAGGAGACACTGCTAACATCACCACATCCTATGGTGCCTCTCTAGTGCCAGGGCACTGCTGTTCAGTTCAGTTTGGTTTAGTTGCTCAGTTGTGTCCGACTCTTTGCGACCCCACGGACTGCAGTATGCCAGGCCTCCCTGTCCATCACCAACTCCCAGAGTTTACTCAAACTCACGTCCATTGAGTCGGTGATGCCATCCAACCATCGCATCCTGTGTTGTCCCCTTCCACTTTCAATCTTTCACAGCATCAGGGTGTTTTCAAATGAGTCAATTCTTTGCATCAGGTGGACAAAGTATTGGAGTTTCAGCTTCAACATCAGTCCTTCCAATGAATATGCAGGACTGATCTCCTTTAGGATGGACTGGTTGGATCTCCTCACAGTCCAAGGGACTCTCAAGAGTCTTCTCCAACACCACAGTTCAAAAGCATCAATTCTTCAGCGCTCAGCTTTCCTTATAGTCCAACTCTCACGTCCATACATGACCACTGGAAAAGCCATGGCTTTCACTAGAGGGACCTTTGTTGGCAAAGTAATGGCAATGCTCTAGTGCAAGATATTGTCATGTTTGGCCCCCTAACTGGGCTTATGCAAGGTCTCTTCTTTCTCTCTGTCACTCCCTGGATCCAGTGCAAGCTTTCAAAAGCACAAATCTGATTATCTAAATCCACTTCTCAAAACTCTCCAAGTCTCGCTATTGTCTGTCAGGGCCCTCCTCATCTCCAGATGGTGACCCCAGTCAGTCTAAGCAGACAGCTCACAGCTGTTTCTCACTGATCTTTCAGTTCCACTAGAGTATCAACCTTCCTCCTATCTCAAGACCTTTGCAAGTGGTGTTTACTCTCCCAGGAATGCATTTTTCTCTGTTTTCCTTAGATAACACCTATTTATCTTTTAAATCTCTGTTTAAAAGTAGCTTCTTTAGAGAAATCATAGCTGCTTTTCTAGACCAGACCAAGTTCTGCTCCCACTAAATTCTTAATCTCCTGTACTTTTTTTTGGTCTTTATTTAATGTGTTACAATATTGCTTCTGGTTTTTTTTCTTCTTTTTTTCTTTTTATGTTTTGGGTTTTTGGCCACGAGGTCTGTGGGATCTTAGCTCCCCGATCAGGGATCAAACCCAAACCTGCTGCATTGGAAAGTGAGCTTTTAACCATTGGACCACCAGGGAAGTGGTGTACTTTCGTAATTTTATATGGCTCTGATTAATGTTCCATTGCCAGCAGACAGTTAGGGTCTGAAGAGCAGGGACTGTATTTTTCCATTTGCTTGTTTGCTTTTCAGGTGGCATTTTCTGCTCAGTGCCTATCACAATACTTGGTCCATAAGTGGCAGGTAAGTGCTAAGTGTTTGTTGAATGAATAGATCCATGAAGTGGAAAACATTGGATTTAAGACTAGACAATGAAAAAAAAAAGAGTAGGCCATGTGTGTTATCATGAAAACTCCACTGATAACTGGTGCGTGATCTTAAGACAGAGTTATAGAGTCTCTCGATCTCAGTTCCTTCTACCAAAAAATGAGGAAGTTGAAATAGGTCATCTTTACTATCCTTTCAGTGGTGAAGTTCTCAGTGGTGAGTACAGGCATGTCTTGTTTTCTTGCACTTAGCAATATGGCAAATTGCTGTGGAATTCTGGGATGAATCATTTGGAGAGAGTCAAGTAGAATATCATCAGAAGTATTTGAAAAATTGCTGATTGAGTCTAATGAGGTCAAACCCAGATGCCTCAGATAACTCTGATTACCCTATGGCAGGCACAACAAAGGCTGTATTGTTTGTCTTTCGGTGGCCAGGAATATTTCTTAGGGCATGTAGCTGTGGCCAGGGCTCTGCTTTTGCAAGTGGACAAATCCTTGGAGGCCAGATGGGGTCAAGAAAATTTGATGAAGTGTAAAACCTCAGTTTGCTGCACACAGTTTTTAATTTTAAAAATTGCTTTAAAAAATATTGTTTTCTTCTCTATGGCAAAATCTGATATAATGTTATAGAGCAAAACTCACCGCCCTCTTTTTTTTTTTTTTTTTTTTAACAGAATATCTCTCTTTATTTTAAGCTTCAGGGGTCTTTAAAGACAAAATATTTTCGACGCCATTTGTGTGTGTCCTCTAGATGGCAGAACAGGATTTCATTTTGCATTGCTGAATCCTCTTGGCTATTTAATTGAAGTTTCCTATTCCCTGGGTTGGGAACCTGGAGAAGGAAATGGCTATCCGCTCCCGTAATCTGGCCTGGAGAATCCCATGGACAGAGGAGCCTGGCGGTCTACACAGTCCATGGGTGGCAAAGAGTCAGATACGACTGAGCGACTAAGCATGGGCTTTAGAACATTGTAGAAAGAGCTTAATTTCCTTTTTTACAGATAACACCTCACTTATCCAAAGTCACAGGAAGGAGAAGCAAGGTACACTAGTGTAAAAACAGAACAATACATTAAAAAAAAAAAATCCAAAATGCCAAAATGTTTGATGTTCTTAGGTTGCATGCTATCTTGAATAAATTGCTAATTATCTTGCCAAACTGTAGATCCTGATCTACCAGGTTTAAAAAAGGAAAGATAAGACCTGTTGTTAACTGACATTTATTGTTTCTACTTAATGAATGTCACTGGAGTCCTGGAAAATTATTCTCTCACTCTCTAGGTTGAAATGTTGTTACATTAACCTTTATGTTGCGGATTTGCTCACTGACACATTTTTTTCCCCAAGAGAAATTTCAAAATGAAACTTTAGAATAGACCTGGCTTAGTTTTAGGAATAGGAATTTGGGATTAGTGACATCCAAAAGATTAAATTTATGTCAGTCCCCTTAAGAAAGCATCATTTATAAAAGTTTATGATATTATGAAATGTCATCTCTGAATCAGTTGCCAGTGGGGACTATTAGCTTTCTTTCATCTCTTAATAACCTATTCCTGAAAAGTGAAAGTGTTAGCCAGTCAGTCGTGCCTGACTCTTTGCAAGTCCATGGGCTACCGTCCACCAGGCTCCTCTGTCCATCCCATTTTCCAGGCAAGGATACTGGAGTGATTTACTGTTTCCTTCTCCAGGGGATCTTCCCAACCAAGGATTGAACCCAGGTCTCCTGCACTGCAGGCAGATTCTTTGCTGACTGAATTACCAGGGAAGCCCAACCTATTCCTACCAGGGAATATATTTTCCACAGCAGACACTCAATAAATACACATTTGTGTTTGAGTAGATTTAAATACAAGTCACTGTTGGTTCAAAGGCTAAAATCCATCACTCCCAATAAAGGGGGCCCTGGTCTGATCCCTGATCAGGGAACTAGATCCCATGTGAAACTAAAGATCCTGGAGGCTGCAATGAAGATAAAAGATCCCACAAACCTCAACTAAGACCCTGAGCAGCCAAATAAATAAACATTTTTTTTAGATGTCACATTCGCATCTTTAACCTGAAACATCCAAAGAGGTGTACTTGAAAGTTCAAGTTTAACCGCACACAAAAATAAACTCAAAATGGATTAAAGATCTAAATGTAAGACCAGAAACTATAAAACTCCTAGAGGAGAACATAGGCAAAACACTCTCAGACATAAATCACAGCAGGATCCTCTATGATCCACCTCCCAGAATTCTGGAAATAAAAGCAAAAATAAACAAATGGGACCTAATTAAAATTAAAAGCTTCTGCACAACAAAGGAAAATATAAGCAAGGTGAAAAGACAGCCTTCTGAATAGGAGAAAATAATAGCAAATGAAGCAACTGACAAACAACTAATCTCAAAAATATACAAGCAACTTATGCAGCTCAATTCCAGAAAAATAAATGACCCAATCAAAAAATGGGCCAAAGAACTAAATAGACATTTCTCCAAAGAAGACATACGGATGGCTAACAAACACATGAAAAGATGCTCAACATCACTCATTATTAGAGAAATGCAAATCAAAACCACAATGAGGTACCACTTCACACCAGTCAGAATGGCTGCGATCCAAAAATCTGCAAGCAATAAATGCTGGAGAGGGTGTGGAGAAAAGGGAACCCTCCTACACTGTTGGTGGGAATGCAAACTAGTACAGCCACTATGGAGAACAGTGTGGAGATTCCTTAAAAAATTACAAATAGAACTACCTTATGACCCAGCAATCACAGTGCTGGGCATACACACTGAGGAAACCAGAATGGAAAGAGACACATGTACCTCAATGTTCATCGCAGCACTGTTTATAATAGCCAGGACATGGAAACAACCTAGATGTCCATCAGCAGATGAATGGATAAGAAAGCTGTGGTACATATACACAATGGAGTATTACTCAGCCGTTAAAAAGAATTCATTTGAATCAGTTCTGATGAGATGGATGAAACTGGAGCCGATTATACAGAGTGAAGTAAGCCAGAAAGAAAAACACCAATACAGTATACTAACACATATATATGGAATTTAGAAAGATGGCAATGACGACCCTGTATGCAAGACAGCAAAAAAGACACATGTGTATAACGGACTTTTGGACTCAGAGGGAGAGGGAGAGGGTGGGATGATTTGGGACAATGGCATTGTAACATGTATACTATCATGTAAGAATCGAATCGCCAGTCTATGTCTGACACAGGATACAGCATGCTTGGGGCTGGTGCATGGGGATGACCCAGAGAGATGTTATGGGGAGGGAGGTGGGAGGGGGGTTCATGTTTGGGAACGCATGTAAGAATTAAAGATTTTAAAATTTAAAAAAAAAAAAAAAGAAAGTTCAAGTTTAACCTTTCTTTTGCAGGGGTCATATTTCCATCACAAAAGCTTGGATCTCATGTTTCCCAAAATGAAGATCATTCTTTCTCCACTAATATGGAGGTAAAGTAATAAAGGCTAACATCTAGATTTTAGGTTTACATACATTGAGGTCTGTGTTCTATAATATTTGTTTTAGGTAGTAAAGTAATAATTTTACTTTACTAAATTGCTTTCTCAATCTCTGCTCAATCTTGCCTCAGTCAGTGCTTTCTCAATCTCTGATAATTTGCCCTAGTCTGACTAATACAAGAAACAATGACATATACTGTCATCTAGAGTAATGACAGCTATGGCGTCTAAGAGAGCCTTGCTGAGGATTCTGGGACCAAGTCTGGGTTCAGAAGGAAAGGACACTGTGATTGATTGATGAGCATTTTCTGTCTTGTGGAAGAGTAGGGAGGAGGAGCAAGTACACAAATTTGCCTTCACCTCTGGGTTCTGGCTTCATTGTCAGAGGGATTTCAAGTTCATCTCTTCAAAGGAATTCAACAATGTGATTTCAGGATTAGACTAGCTCCACTAAGAGGTCGTTTCTGGTCCACTCTGCTTATGCAATAGGCTAGAGATGAACAATCCCAATTTTCTAATCTTGTGTGTTTCATAAGGCTTTGCCAGGCTTCTCACCAATTGCAGGCTTCTGTTTTTTATTGTTGCTGTTCTTTCCTGGTTAGCATGCAGGTAGAAGGTGTTAGCTGGGAAAAATATCTCATTACACATTTTAAGGACCAGTAGCACTGTTTCGTTTCATTTGAGGCCACAATTTACTCATTCATCTCATCCACAGATACTCGTTTAAAAACTATTATACAGCAGGGAACTTTGTTATGTGTGGGATTCACGGTGCTGGGTAAAAATTAAAAATACCCCTTGCCCTTCTGGAGTTTCCTTTTAGATTTGAGTTCCTCTAAAATTACTTTATTCAATGGCTCTTCTGTGTCCTCTAACTCCAACTATATGCCAGCAGTTATTCTAGGTGCTGTGGATATAGCAGTGACTAAAACAAAGCTTCTTTCATAAAGCTTTCATTGTAGGGGGAAAAAAAGGTAAACATGGTTTAATGTCTGTAATACATGCTAGAAAGAACAGGAGAAGGTAATAAGAAGTGAAAGACTGGTCAGGGAAGGTCTCTTTATGGATTTTTTAGTTTCTTCACCACACCATGCAGCTTGCAGGATCTCAGTTCCCTAACCAGAGATTGAGCCTGGGCCACAGCAGTGAAAACCCAGAGTCCTAACCACTAGGTCACCAGGGAACTCACTCTCCGTAGATTTTTTCAATTTAAGCAGAGTTATGAAGTGAAGGCGACATTTGTTTGAAGGCCTATAGGAAGAGTACAGATAGGTGGTAGGTGCAAAGATTCTGAGGCTCATGCCTGTTGAATGAAGTTATCTTGGAGGAGGCCCTGTGGTCTAATTCCATTAGGTCCCTAATGGGAAGTGGTAAGATAGGAAATTAGACATGTAGCCAGATATGAAAACTTGGTAAGGACTTTGGCTTTTATTCCAAGCCTTTTCGGGGATATTGGAAGGTTGTGAATAGGGGAATAATACAATCTGAATTTGTGTTAAAATATTTACATCTATAAAGTAAATGCCAGAGAAAAAACTAGATAAACAAGAAGACCAGATAATAAAATATCTATTGTAAAGAGTGATAAAAATTATCATAAAATTCTATTTTAAATAGTCAATAACATGTACAATTATATGCATTATTGTCAAAATCCTTAGAAGTTAAATCCATGCACTTTTTAAGGAATTCTAAGCCTGTTAGCCCTTGTCTTATGTTGTCTGATATTATTCAAATATCTCTATATATATATCACATGATATTTTAGAATTTAAAGAGTATATAAAAACAGTGATTTCTTAATTTAGGTACAAAGAAATACCCAGGCCCCTTCCCAGATGGCATAGACACTGATGATATTCAGTTTGAGATTACTGGGGGCAAAAGAAAGTATGTCCAGGCCTCACCAAACCCTGGGCTTCCCAGGTGGTGCTAGTGGTAAAGAACCTATCTGCCAATGCAGAAGACATAACAGACATGGATTCGATCGCTGGGTCTGGAAGATCTGCTGGAGGTGGGCATGGCAACCCACTCCAGTATTCTTGCCTGGAGGATCCCATGGATAGAGGAGCCTGGTGGGCTATAGTCCATGGGTTTGCAAAGAGTCAGACATGAATAAAGTGACTTGGCATGCACGCATCAAACCCTACATTGAGGCACCGGAAGGTCTAAGCAGTTTGGATGGCAGTTCCAAGAATATATAGGGTGTTAACAAAGATTATTAATTGTTATGATTACAAACCTCCAATTTGACCATGTGAGTAGGATTATTTGACCTTCAGGTTGGGAAACAAAGATAAAAGTTTCCTCAAAGTAATATTTGTTGAGATTTTGGGGGCAGTAAGGGGAGTGTTGTGTTGTTAGTGTTATTTTCAAACATTTCTATTTCTTTCTCACTCTGGGCACTTGGGAAAAATGGAACTTTCTGACTTCCCGTGGTTGAGAAGCCACATAAGTGATTTTGGAAATGCTGCCCATTACTTCTGGGCCAAAACTTCAATACTCATACAAGACACTCCAGAGCACTTTGCTTTCTCTGGCACGGAGACCAATACTTGGAGTAATGTTCCTCGATCAGCTTGAGTCTTGTAATAGCAACAATGAGCAAATTCTAGCCCTCTGCCCAAACTCATTCCCTCCATCTTAGCTCTGGAGATATATAGTAGGAGCAGGAAATGAATCTGGGTAGTTTTATGCCACTTAGAATTTAAGATTACTTGCTAGTCCATATAACCTACATCCTGATACAGGCAACAAAGTTCTCTGTGAGTGGAAATATCATTTAAATGTCATCATTAGTAAACTGTCACACTTTCATTCAATTTGGCTAATAGGCCATTTCACTTATCCAAAGATACTGTCTGTCACTGACAGAGCAGTTATCAGATGGGATTTTGGAAACCACTGACAGAGCAGTTATCAGATGGGATTTTGGAAACCATCAAGTCTTGTAAGAGATTAATTAGGAAAGCATATACAGCATAACACAGCACAAGGTAGCTGAAGAAAAGCTCTACTTCTTACTTTTTAGATGACCATGAAACTTGGATCTGTTACACTTTTCAGATTGATTCTGTGCTATTTCCATCATCTTCAGGCCATACTTAACATCAAGACCAAAGAAAAATGTCACATCCAAGATTCTAAAACTTATCTGATTCATGGCAGTAAAGTATCCTAAACTGGTAAAGAAAATATGAAACAAAATAAAAGAGTTAAAAAAAAGTATAACCCAAAATAAGATGAGCTGGAAGAACATCTGTGTTAAGCAGCCTCCAGGATGGCCCACTAGGAGACTCCTGTCTCCTAGTGTTCATGCCCTTATGTAATGCTCTCCCCTTAAATGTGAGCTGGACTTAGGGATTCACTTCTAAAGCATAGGTCGTGAAAAATATCACTTTTACGGCTGAGCTTAGGTTACAAAAGACTGTGACTTCCATCTTCAGCTGCGCTCTCTTGCTCATTCATGCTGAGGGAAAAGCCAGCACCTGTGTTGGAGCTGCCCTATGGAGACACACTTAGCAGAGGCCTGAGGGAGAATTCCGGAGAAGACAATGGCTCCCCACTCCAGTATTCTTGCCTGGAGAATCCCACGGACAGAGGAGCCTGGTGGGCTGCGGTCCATGGGATCGCTAAGAGTCGGACACGACTGAGCGACTTCACTTTCACTTTTCACTTTCATGCATTGGAGAAGGAAATGGCAACCCACTCTAGTGTTCTTGCCTGGAGAATCCTGGGGATCAGGGAACCTTGTGGGCTGCCGCCTATGGGGTAGCACAGAGTCGGACACGACTGAAGCGACTTAGCAGCAGCAGCAACAGCAGAGAGAGAATTCCAGCCCACAGCCAGTGAGGAACTCAAGTCCCCAGTCCAGCAACCTGTAGGAACTGAATCCTGCCAAAAACCATGGAAATGACCTGAGAAACAGATCCTCCTGTAATTAGACCTTTCCATGTATCTTCACCCCAGCCACCCAGTGTGACTGTAAGCTCAAAGCTCTTAAGCCAGAGGCCATGTCCAAATTCATGATCCACAGCAACTGTGAGATAATGAATTTTTGTTGTTTTAAAGCTGCTAAGTTTTAAGATCATTTGTTATGTAGAAATAAACTACCTTAAATATATCCTAGTACACAATGCCAAAGAATCTAAATGCAAAGCTGTAGGTTTCTGAGTGTATATTTTAAAAGTGTCTGGACTAAACCCAATTATCGTAAAAGAAAAATAGCTCTTTTATCTAAACCGTCAAGACTGGGTGTCAAAAAGCAAAATTGCTCTAAAAGACCCAACTTTACTGTGGCAGAAACAGTTAATATTCATATCCACATGCTCCCTCTTCATTTCTCATCTTTTCTTACAGTTGGATTCACCATGTGATGAGTTCTGCCCCATGAAATGTAAGTAGAAGTAAACTGTTTTACTTCAGGTTTATTCCTTTGCCCACTAATGCAACTAATCTTTAAGCCAGAAGATGGCAAGACTCCAAGATAGAAGAGGCAGGTGGCAAAAGGGAGAAACAAACAAATTAAGCCTCTAAGATTGAATGCTTTATTTTTTTAAAGTGATGTCTAACTCTGCGACTCTGTGGACTATACAGACCATGGAATTCTCCAGACCAGAATACGGGAGTGGGTCGCTGTTCCCTTCTCCAGGGGATCTTCCCAACCCAAGGATCAAACCCAGGTCTCCCACATTGCAGGCAGATTCTTTACCAGCTAAGCCACAAGGGAAGCCCTTTCATTTGTTACCGTAGTGTAACACACCAGGCTCCTCTGTCCATGGAATTCTCCAGGCAAGAATATTGGAGTGGGTCATTCAGTTCAGTTGCTCAGTGGTGTCAGACTCTTTGCGACCCCATAGACTGCAGCATGCCAGGCTTCCCTGTCCATCACCAACTCCCAGAGCTTACTCAAACTCATGTCCATCGAGTCGGTGATGCCATCCTACCATCTAATCATCTGTCGCCCCCTTCTTCTCCCGCTTTCAATCTTTCCCAGCATCAGGGTCTCTTCCAATGAGTCAGTTCTTTGCATCAGGTGGACAAAGTATTGGAGTTTCAGCTTCAACATCAGTCCTTCCAATGAATATTCAGGACTGATCTCCTTTAGGATGGGCTGGTTGGATCTCCTTGCAGTCCAAGGGACTCTCAAGAATCTTCTCCAAGACCACAGTTCAAAAGCATCAAGTCTTCAGCGCTCAGCTTTCTTTATAGTCCAACTGTCACATCCATACTTGACTACTGGAAGAACCATAGCTTTGACTAGATGGACATTTGTTGGCAGAGTTATGTCTCTGCTTTTTAATATGCTGTCTAGGTTGGTCATAGCTTTTCTTCCAAGGAGCAAACGTCTTTTAATTTCATGGCTGCAGTCACCATCTGCAGTGATTTTGGAGCCCAATAGTCTCTCACTGTTTCTACTGTTTCTCCATCTATTTGCCATGAAGTGATGGGACCGGATGCCGTGATCTTGATTTTCTGAATGTTGAGCTTTAAGAGAACTATTTCACTCTCTTTTTCACTGGAGTGGAGTGGATAGCCATTCCCTTCTACAGAGGATCTTCCCAACCCAGGGATAGAACCCGGGTCTCCTGCATTACAGGCAGATTCTTTACCATCTGAGCCACCAAGGAAGACCTAAGATTGAGGTTTTATTTGTTACCATAGTGTAACCTAGTGTAGATCCTGGTTACTATGCCCAGAAATAGTCACAATGCAGTTTCCAATTGCTCTGACTGATGGAGACAGTATCACTACTCCAATTTTTAGAACAAATTCTGTGTGCATATTAATTTTTCCTCAATTGAGGAAAATATTCTTCTCATTCTCCACAAGGATCTGGCTACATAGTTCAGAAAGGATTTAGATGCAGTCTGTGCCGTGGAAATCAATGCCACTTGTGTTTCTGCTTATTTCCATCTAACCTTAATGACCAGTATACTTGTATATGAAACTTCTGTATTTTTAGTATTACCCTGTGTGCTTGTTTATTTTTCTTTCAGGATATAAATAAATTCTTGGATTTCTTCAGCTCTTTGGAAGATGAAAAATGGTCAGAGTATCTGCTTTAATAAAGAACTATGTGCTTTAGGGAATTCCCTAGTGGTTCAGTGCTTGGGACTCAGTGCTTTCACTGCTGAGGACACAGGTTCAAACCCTCTGAGGAATGAAGATCCTGAAAGCTGAGCTGAGCAGTGTGACCAAAAAAAAAAAAAAAAAAAAAAAGGTGGGGCTTTTGGTTGCACTTTTATTTTTTGGCCACAGTTATACGCTTGGGTGTCTAGACATAGAATATTCTTTGGAGTCTTTGAAAGCACTATGATATCATGTTTTAAAAGTAACTGTTTCCTGGTGCTAATCCATGAACACCCTGTAAAAGTGCATCAACATGCTTGAATTCATCCAGTCATGTTTCATCAAGTAATTCAAGAAATAATTATTGAGTGCCTAAAATGTGATGGGCTCTATGTTAAGTGCTAGGGACAGAAAGATAAAGAAGACTAGGTCTCAGTCATCATGGATCATGTGGACTATAGGAAATATCCATGCTGAAAAGTCACTATAAGTATGAAGAACTTTACAGAGGAGGTCTGGGGGCAATAGTGAAAGTGAAAGGGTGTGAGGGAAGGAAACCTGGATTGGGGGAATTTGTCTGAGATCATCACTGTGAGGGGGTGATATTTAAGTTGAAATTAAAGGAGAGGTCAGAGTGAGCTTGTGTGGGAGAGGGCATGAGGGATGTTCCAGGTTGAGAAGGAGGGCCAGTGTGATGGCTCTGAGTGGAGGAAAAACTGAATGAGTTGGAGGAACTGAAATAAGATCAGGTTGGCTGGAGGCAGGTGGATCTTCCAGAGCCTAATACTGATAAGAGTATCTTCTCACAGTCAGAGAAGTTTGCAGAGATACCGTGATTAGAAATTTCTAAATTCAACAGAGAAAATGAAAGATTTTTTTGTTTGTTTCTGATTCTGATGGTTTCCTTCAATGTTGTCCATTTTAGAAAGATGAAGTTGATCAAATGCTTTCTTTTTTTTTTTTGTTTTTCGAGTTTCACTGATGGTTGAGCTTATTGTACTTGGCTCAAGCTCCCCGTTCTTGACTCTTCTTTTTTTTTAGGATCATCAATGACATATTAACACGTTGGAAAAGTTGAGAGGCTAAATGCTCGAGCTTTAAACAGTTGTAGAATAGACTCTGTGGTAAAGAGAATGCTTAATTTTCAGTCTGAATATTAATCAAAGAATTCAAAGTCTTTGTGAAATTCTCACTCTAAAGTCATGTTTGTGGCTCCCCTCTGACCCTGAAAACTCTCATCCTCAAACTTTATTCAAAACACAGACTTTTTTTTTTTTTTTTTCTGATTTCATCCTGGAAAATATGAGAGCAACCAAAACACTCTATTATTCTGTCTGCGCTATGTGATTATGTCTGCTAGTGGCCTGGAAATGAATCAACTTTTAGACCCTTTTAGAAAGGCTATCTTTGCAAACCAAACCATAGAATGATATGAGAGGATATTGTCTGATGACAATCAGTGACTGGCAAAAGCCACATGGCCCGAAACACAGAGAGTGCCAGGTGCCATCCTCCGAATCCTGGGTGCCAAGAGTGGTTTGCAGAGTGACATTGCTTTTCCCTGTGCTCATCTGCTTGTGGCAGGACACGCTGTGCTGGCAGCTCATTTATCAGGAAGCAGCACCATTCACATCGATAATGTCTGCAATTAGAGCCTATTAGTCCTGATTGAAAGTGAGCCATCAAAGGTATTATGTAATCTGAGGAAGGAGAACTAACATCTGGATTCCTGTCATCTCAGTGGGACAGAGTAATGAAAACCCCGTAAGAGTGAGTGCGAGCTTTTGTAAACAAGAAGTGGTGGGGCATTTTCTTTAGAGATCAAATGCCGTACAACTTCGTAGATTTTTAACAACACTAGTTATTATTTCTGGAGTGCTGCAAGGATCATCCTACGTTTACTCGTGTGAATTCCAACTCTCAACAGAGAAAATCAAAGTTTAATAATATATGTACTTGGGAGAGACTCAGGAAAACTGAATAACTCACCAAAACAGATGAAACCTTTACCTTAAATACCAACTTCAGCTAAAGAAAAAGAGGATGTTGAGGGTAGGGGTTTGGGACTCTAAAGGGGTGAAAGGCGATTGATGTGGAGGTGGATGAGTGAATGTTTGGTAAACAAACCTTTGCTGGGCCTGCTGAGACAACGGGACACACAGGAATTTTAACAGAAATACTTTGCTAGGGTCCTCTCTGTCTACCACAGCTAGTTTATGCTATAGCTATCTATGATGGTAGCTCTATTCCTGTGAATGGGCTCTTGATTTAAATTCTTTAGGCAGCTAAGGGGGGAGGTCAAAGTTTCTACCTGAGTCTCATGGGCCTTGGTTATTTTCATTTCAAAATAATCCACATGCCAAAATGATATGTCGTAGTGGCAAGTTTTGCTTCCCTACAGATGAGATGCTTGGGTGTCCCTGGATATTTTCTTCTACTGCTAACTGATGCTTGAAATTCCAAAGCCTTCAACCTCAGGCTCTAATCTTTTCTTTTCTCTGTTAAAATGCAGGAAGGATAGATCTTTAAACTTGAAATCAGTCGTGGTATTTGTATAATGTGAATAAAAGGCAGAGATCTGATTTCCCCAGGAAAATGGGGCACTGTAAGGTTGATTAATGGAAGAGGCAATAAGAAAGAAAAGAAGGAACATAAATAGGAGCATTTATTTAGACTACAGTGTGAATGGTGTGTCCAGAAATGCCAACATGGTGATGGGCAGGGAGTCAGATCAAAGTGTGTGTGTGCATGCTTGTGTGTTTAACTGAAGATGAACTGAGGACATAGTTTTGCTTCCTTGTCAAATACTTCTTATTGCAGTTTTCAAGGCACTCCCATGCTCAGCTTTAAAATTTGCTCTACTATTACACTGAGCTGAATTTAAGAAACTCTCCTGAAACCGCGAACTGACCTACATATTCCATAAAGTCAAATAGACTTAACAGCTTCTCCATGTTGTGACCACAGAGAACATACATGATATCAATACTCAGTGTTATTTCATTTGTTAAAAAAGAAAAAGCATAAACTATGTGCCTCAGTAGTTTATTAATATTTTATTTCCAGAATGGGAAAATTTTTATAATTTCCTTAGCATCAAAGTTATAAAAAAATTAGTCTTTTAAAAATTGTTTCTATTGGCAACCTGCTTTGAATTATTACAAAGCAGAAAAAACCATGGGCCACATTAAGGCCAGATGATTGAAAATGAAAGCTACATGTGGTTTTCTAGCAAGCGTTCCCAGAGGGGCCTTGATGGCTGTGTACATAGTTTTGATTAAATTCACTGAGTTTCCTCTATTGTGGCTACAGTTCTGGGCTGGTTACCAAATGTTTTGCTTTCATGGGGATCTGTGCATTAAAAAAAATCACAGAAAGGTGCTTTCTGAATATGCCATATTATATGAAAGTTTTATAACAGCACACGAATGTTGACCATTTGGGGTAAGGATTTTAACTTCAAGATAATTATTCCCAGTGTACCTAGTGCGGGCACCCAAAGGTCAGCAAGATGGAAGCTACATTTCATTCGCCAGTTCCTAAAGGTTCCTTCTCCTTGTAGTATGAGTGAAAAACCCTTCTACTGAACTGTGTTTTACTGATAAGTATAGACATTAGAGAGTCCCTTGGACAGCAAGAAGATCAACCAGTCAATCCTAAAGGAAACCAACCCTGCATATTCATTGGAAGGACTGATACAGAAGTTGAAGCTCCAATAATTTGGCTACCTGATGCAAACAGCCAACTCATTGGAAAAGACCCTGAGGCTGGGAAAGATTGTGAGCAGGAGAATGGAGCAGCAGAGGATGAGATGGTTGGATGGCATCACTGACTCAATGGTCATGAGTCTGAGCAAACTCAGGGAGATAGTGAAGGACAGGGAAGCCTGGCATGCTGCAGCCCATGGGGTTGCAAAGAGCTGGACATGACTTAGTGATTGAACAACAACGATAGACATTAGAGTCAAACGGCCTGGATTTGAATTCTACCTCCGTCATTCCTTAACTGTCTAACTTTGGGCAAAGTATTTAACTTCTTTGTGTTATGGTTTGCTTCTTTGTTAGAATGAAAGTGATAACAATACCTATTTTGTTGTATTGTGAACATTAAATGAGATAATGTACATGATTTGTATAGCACCTAGTAAGTTCTTAATAAATATTCATTATTACTATTATTCATTATTAGTATTCTAGTTTTCTTTTCCTAACCTTTCCCCTCAAACTGCTCTTCATCTTCTTGCAGCAAACATTTCTTAAAAATTTGCTGTTTGATCTCTAAGTGTCCTTCTAACTCTGAACTTAAGATTCTAGGATTCTTTTACATGTCAGGCATTCCAAAAGTTATGCTGGGGAGGACAAGAAGAGTAGTAAGTTGTATTCTCTGCTCTCAGATTACAGCCCTGAAAAGGAGATAGACAGTCTTAGCTGATTGCTGCATTAGGAAGAAGGTGAATGTTCCTACACATGTATAAAATGCATCGGTAATACTGGAAGAGTGAGGGACTTCCCTGGTGATCCAGGGATCAACCAAAGAGGAGTTTCAGTGCTGCAACTAAGATCGAAGATCCCCTGTGCCACAACTAAGACCTGGTGCAGCCCCCCCCCCCCCCCCTCCCCCCCCCCCAAAAGAATACTGGGAGAGAGAAGAAAGACACATTTCAGTGAGAGAATGAAATATGATTCAGGAAAACTTCTGCCAGATTGGCCTTTGCATTAGATCTTGAGTGAGGCTATATTAAGGATATTTTAAGATGAGGGGACATATGAGCAAAGGCACTGAGCTGGAAAGTGAAGAATGAGTCTGGAGAATTTAAGGAATTCATTGAAACTGGAACCTATGGAATGATGACTGCCAATGCAGCCTAGGAATTAGTGATTGTGTGACATGTTAAGGACTTTGGAATTTACTTTACTGATAATGAGAAGCCATCAAAAGGTAAGAACAAGAAGGGGCAAAATAGCTCACTGTTTTTTTCTTTCTTTCTGTTCTATTCCCTCTTCTGTTCCTTCTTCATCTTCACCACCAATTGAAGGGTTGCTTTTCATTAAAGCACTAGGTCAACCCCACCTCATCTTTCCCTTTGCCTCACTAGACCTGCTGTATGTAATTCACTCTGCACAGACAGAGTGAATAAACCTCTGTTAAGGTTGTTTATTCTTGGTGAGGTCTTAACTCACATCAACATATTCTCAGTGACAGATGCAAAAAGAACATCTTTTTAAAAAAATGTATATACTTTTGGCTATGGTGGGTCTTTGTTGCTGTGTGCAGGCTTTCTCTGTTTGCTGCGAGCAGGGGCCTACTCTCTATTTCTGGTGCCCAAGCTTCTCACTGTAGCAGACTTCTCTCGTAGCAGAGCACAGGCTCTAGGGCACTTGGGCTTCAGTAGTTGTGGTCCCTGGGCTACAGGCTCAATAGTAGTGGCTCAGGGGCTTAGTTGCTCCACAGTATGTGGGATCTTCCTGACAGGGATCAAACCCATGTCTCCTGCATTGGCAGGCAGACTCTTTACCAATTGAACCATCAGGGAAGCCCGAGAATACTGGAGTGGCTAGCCTATCCTTTCTCCAGGGCATCTTCCCAACCTAGGAACTGAACCAGGGTCTCCTGCCTTGAAAATGGATTCTTTACCAGCAGAACTACCAAGATAACTACATTTGGAAAGAAAATTGCATTTTGAATCTATAAAAAACAATGAGATCATTGCACAGTTGACTCTTGAACAACATGGGGGGGTTAGGGGCCTTGACCCCTGCATAGTCAAAAATCCACATATAATTTTGACTCTCCTCAAACTTAAACTACTAATAGCCAACTGTTGACAAGAAGCCTTACTGATGACATTGAGTCAACAGATATTTTGTATGTTATAAGTATAATGTACTGTATTCTTACAATAAAATAAGCTAGAAAAAAGAAGATGCTGTTAGGAAAATCATAAGGAAGAGAAATACATTTAAAAAACCATACTGTATTTATTGATACCATAAGTTTACATTGTCTATTTATAAAATGAATTGTGTCTATACCTACATCAATATTGTCTTACATGACACAAAACACTGTAGATGTTCTACATATTATAACACTAGACATCAAAAATTAAAAGATGATGATAAAAGGAAATTGATATTTATTTACAGGTATAATGATCCATGCATTGATAACAAAAAAGCAGCAATATACTTATTTTATGATTGCCTAGTGTTTTTGGTACACTTTCACTGTAGCTTAGCCTATACACTAATGAATGAATTCTTATAAAATTTTTATTGTAGACAGTATTACAGTCATATTCATAGTACAGCATCGGAAATATTTAAAAAATCACTTACCTATTTATGATAGATTGATAAGCAGTTTAATTACGAAAGAGAGAGGCATATTTGTCTAGTAATGGAATTCTTTCAAGGTACAATTATAAGACAGTAAAATATTGATACATTATTAATTTTATATTAAACATCACTCATCTCACATCTGCATAAGGATAGACTAGTGTGTACCTCTATTTTGTGCCATTATGACATATTTTTCTTAATGTTTTTGATATTTCTAGGCCACATGATTAGTCTGTGAACTTTTTCAAGCTGTTGCAAATTTCCAAAAAATTTTTCTAATACATTAAAAAAATCTGCATATATGTAATTCAAACCCTTATTGATCAAGGGTCAACTGTATTTCTGCATAAATTAATTCTTTAGTTAGTATTACATAGTTTAGTATAAAAATTATAAAATTTCAAAACTCTTATTATGAGTAGGACTGTGTTTAATGCCCCCAAACTTAGCTGTATTCTATTAAAGTAATCAACTAAGGAGACTATTAGAGTGAGGTGGCTCTCATACCTTGGGAGTCTATGTAAGCCAGAGGGGATACACCTGAACCTGAGAAAGGACAATTTAGGAGCAACTGATCACAAAAAACCAATTAGGTTTTCCCAAATAGAGCAACCAGAGAAGCTATAGTGGATCAAATAATTTCCTTGCTTTGCTTCTGCTCTGGTCCAATAAAAGCCCTTATACTAGCTTCTATTGATGGAGTGCTCCTAACCATTTTCCTTCTGACACTGAGTGATTCAAATGGATATTTGGTCAAATAATCTTTTGGAAATTTAATGTACCTCAGTTTCTGCCTTTTTGTTGTCTTAGAAAGTATGAACCAGACATTATGTGTCTTTATGTTTTTCTGCCTTCTCAACAACTCCCTGAGTATATTTCCTTGTCTGTACAGACTGATGTTGAAGCTGAAACTCCAATACTTTGGCCACCTGATGCGAAGAGCTGACTCATTTGAAAAGACCCCTATCCTGGGAAAGATTGAGGGCAGGAGGAGAAGGAGACGACACAGGATGAGATGGTTGGATGGCATCACCAACTCAATGGACATGGGTTTGGGTGGACTCTGGGAGTTGGTGATGGACAGGGAGGACTGGCATGCTATAGTTCATGGGGTCGCAAAGAGTCGGACACGACTGAGCGACTGAACTGAAACTGAAATAGGAGTAATTATAAAAGTAGCTACCTCATAGAAATATTGTGATGATTGATTAAGTACATTTGATTATTGAGTAAGGTATGCACACTAAGTGGCTCAGATGGTAAAGAATCTGCCTGCAATGCAGGAGACTCAGCTTCCATCCCTGGGTCAGGAAGACCCCCTGGAGAAGGAAATGCAATCAACTTCAGTATTCTTGCCTGGAGAATTCCATGGACAGTGAAGCCTGGTGGGCTATAGTCCATGGGGTCGCAAAGAGTCTGACATGACTGAACGACTAACTCTTTCATATGTACCGCAAGCTTTTTGAATATGGTTGATATGGGAAACTCTGCGTACTGGTAAATCACTGCTTTATAATTAGGAAGAAATTGTTTTCTTTACTTGGTAAATTTTCTTCATTCATTACCCCACTTCAATCTTTAAAAAAAAATTATACTTTTTTTTTCTTCAGGGCAGTTTTAGATATAAAGGAATGTTGAACAGAAGTGTTTGCACAGCCTTCCTGAGCATTAGCTTACATCACCAATATGATAAATACATTACAATTGATGAATCTACATTGACAGGATTTTTTCAGGCAGTGAAACTACTCTGTATGATACTATAAGTGAATACATGTCATTACAAACTTGTCTGAACCTTTAAAGTATACAACACCAAGACTGAACCATAACACAAACTATGGACTTTGGGTGATGGTGTGTTAATGTAGGTTTATTGATTGTAACAAACGTACCACTCTGGTGGGTCATGTTGACAGTGGGGGAAGCTGTGTATAAGTAGGGACAGGGCATATATGGGGAATCTGTGTACTTTCCTCTCAGTGCCTATGAATCTCAATCTGTTCTATAAAATAAAGTTTATTAAAAAAGAAATCCCCTATATTGGACCTTTTCATCCATTCCCTCCCCCTCATCTCTGGCAACCACTGATCTTTTTACTGTCTTCATAGTTTTGTCTTTTCCAGAATGCCATATAGTTGGAAACATACAATCTTTTAAATTTATTTTGGCCATACCATGAAGCATGTGGGATCTTAGTTCCTCAGCCAGGGATTGAATCTGTGTTCCCTGGATTGGAAGGGGGAAGTCTTAGCCACTGGACCACCAGGGAAGTCACTATACAGTCTTTTTAGATTACCTTCTTTCACTTAGTACAGCTTATATGTTTGTTTCCTCCATATCTTTTCATGGCTTGACAGCTCATTTCTTTTTTCTTTTTTGCTGTACCACAAGGCATTTTGGGATCTTAGTTCCCCAGACCAGGGATCGAACCTGTGCCCCTGAATTGGAAGAGTGGAGTTTTAACCCCTGGTCCACCAGGGAAGTCCTGACAGCTCATTTCCTTTTAGCACTGAATAATATAGTCCATTGTGTGGATACTCACAGTTTATTAGTGCATCCACTTACTGAAGGACATCTTTGTTCCTGCCAAATTTTGACAGTTATTATTAAACATCCATGTGTAGACTTTTATGCAGACATAATTTTTAAGCTCATTTGTATAAATACTAAGGAGCACAATTGTAAAACTATTGTAAGAGTCTGTCTAGTCAAAGCTATGGTTTTTCCAGTAGTCATGTATGGATGTGAGAGTTGGACCATAAAGAAAGCTGAGTGCCAAAGAATTGATGCTTTTCAACTATGGTGTTGAAGACTCTTTTGAGAGTCCCTTGGATGGCAAGGAGATCAAACCAGTCCATTCTAAAGGCGATCAGTTCTGAATATTCAATGGAAGGACAGATGCTGAAGCTGAAGCTCCAATACTTTGGCCACCTGATGCAAAGAACTGACTCATTGGAAAGGACGCTGATGCTGGGAAAGATTGAAGGCAGGAGGAGACGGGGATGACAGAGGATGAGATAATTGAATGGCAGCACCGACTCAACAGACATGAGTTTGTGCAAGTTCCAGGAATTGGTGATGGACAGGAAAGCCTGGCATGCTGCAGTCCATCAGGTCACAAACAGTCAGATATGACTGAGTAACTGAACTGAACTGACTTTAAGAGTATGTTTAGTCATAGAGTTGGACATGACTGAAGCAACTTAGCAGCAGCAGCAGCAGCAGCAGCAGCAGCAGCAGCAGCAGTCTTATAAGAAGCTGCCAAATGGTCTTCCACAGTGTCTGTACAATTTTGCATTCCCACCAGCAATGAGCAACAGTTCTTGTTACATATCCTTGTTAGCATTTGGTGTTTTGTGTCTTGGCTATTCTAATAGGTTTGTAGCGTAGTACCTCAGTGCTATTTAATTTGCTATTCCCTAGTGATGTAAGGTATCGTGCACCTTTTCATATGATTATTTGTCTTCCATATATCTTCTTCAATCAGGTGTCTATTCTTTTGCTCATTTTAAAATTGGGTTATTTGCCTTCTTATTGTTGAATTTTTAAGAATTTGTTGTAGATCTTAGATCACAATCTGTTATCAAGTACATCTTTTGCAAATATTTCTCTCTGTGTCTTGTCTTCTCATCCTCCTGACCTTGGTCAATTTTTTTAATGAGAACATTCTTTTAATTAGAAAAAAATTATAAACTTAAAAGAGAGTGATGAGAAACAGCATTTCAGCATTTAAAGAAGGTTGTGGTGTTTTGTTTTTTATTTTTTAAATTTTATTAAAAAATACTGAATGGTCTGATTGCTTTTCTAGTCTTTTAAAGAACATTTGTATTTTGAAATAATTTTAGAAGTACAGAATTGCAACGTTAGTACAGAGAGTCCTGGTTTATTCTCTCCCCAGTATCCCTTAATGTTAACATCTTACATAATGTTAGTACACAATCAAACTAGGGAATTAACACCAAAGCAACACTATTAACTAAATTAATACAAACTGTTATAGGATTTAATCAACTTTTCCACTAATGTCCTTCTTCTGTCCTTAGGGTCCCTTTTGTGGTTTCTTGGTCCCTCCTTGTTTTTCATGATTTTAACACTTTTACCTGAGTACCAGTCAGGTATTTTGTAGAATATCTCTCAGTTTTTAATGATTAATTGGATTGGGGTTATGGAGATTTGGGAAGAATATCACAGATAACATGCCCTTCTCATATTGGCATCTTAATGAGAATATGATATCAACATGACTCACACTGGTAATGTTAACCTTGATCATTTAGTTAAGGTGGTGTCCGCCAGGTTTCTCCTATAAAGTTACAAAATTTCCCATACCACATTCTATTCATTAGAAGCTAGTCAATAAATCTGGACCCCATTCCACTTCCTGGAACCACAGTAATTAACAGGCAACACAGTAATTAATAAATATTATGAGGTGATACTTTGAGGCTATGCTAATATCCTGTTTAATATCCTGTTTCTCCTTAAAGTTTTACTCACTAATTTTAGTATCCATCAGTGAGATTTTCCTGCAGAAATAACCACTGTGGTTTTCTATTTCTTTCATTTCTGCTACATTTATTTTTGGAATTCTATTTAAAAAAACTTCTTGTCCCCTTTTATTTATGTATTCAGTCATTTACTCACATCATGGGTATTTAGTTTATTCTTTGGGTTATCATCCACTACTATTGTTTAACGCGTTGCTCAAATTGCCCCAGCTCTGGGCCTGAGAGCACTTTAAAGATTGGCTCCTGTATTCTGTTCACACGTCCTCATCCCAAGCAGCATCTAAAATGGGCACAGCCTGCCCCACAACGACCCCTGTTTTTATTTCACCAGCTAGCCCAGACCTGCACTTTGACATTCTGATTAGGACCAACTCTGGCATCTGCTTGTTATGCCTTCTCAACTGCTCCCATCAGCTTGTCATGTCTTCTCAGCTGTAGGTGACATTCTCTCCCTCCTACTAGAAGCCCTTGTTGGGCTTGACCTTGAGAACAACTCCTGTTGAGCCAGGCCTGGCCTTCCTGCCTGGAGGCTCTGCTCTGTCATCAATCCTATGCGGACCCTGGCTTTGAAGGGTGGAGCCTGTGACAGTCTATAGTCATGAATGTAAATTAAAAGTCAAAAGTGAGCTTAGATGAAACAGTCAGTCACGGAAGACTGTTCTCAACAAAATCAGATCCTGGTAGAGTCAGCAAATTAGCATTTTTTTCTGAGTCAGTTTCTTGAGCTAATTAAGCTTTCCTTTGCTCACCACATTTTGTTGGATTTTCTCAAGATTTTTATGACTCATTGAAAACACAAACTTGTGCCTCTCTTCATACATTACTTAATAGATCAGCAAGTCAGCAAATAACTTATTAGCAGGGAGCTGGTGAAAGGTAGGGATGACTGACAATTGTTCAATGTCTAGAAAAAACACATCATCAACTAGAGCACCTTGGGAAATGAGTATAGAGACTTGAAAGCTGTAATCTTTGATTCTAGGTCTGAATGCTGAGTGGATTAATATAACAATGGAGACTGTACCTATTGATTGCTGGGGGGGAAACCTCAGGATATTCCTTTTGCATGGTATTCATTAAGCACTGGCAAAGCCACAGTGTCACCATATTTTGGCTTTTCATATATGTCAGCAGAGACAGAAATTGAATTTCTTTATTTGGGCCTGTCAGATCTGAATGATGGAAATAGCTAGCAAATTAGCTAAAACATTTACAGTGTTGTTTGGCATTGTGAGAGCTGAAATATTAGAAAGGGGATGTGTGGGAAAAGACTGGGTGAGAGGAAGAAGGGGCTTCCCAGGTGACTCAGTGGGAAAGAACCTGCCACCAATGCAGAAGAAGAGAGTTAGATCCCTGGGTCAGGAAGATCCCCTGGGGAGGGAAATGGCACCCACTCCAGTATTCTTGCCTGAGAAATCCCATGGACAGAGGAGCCTGGGGGGCTGCAGTCCATGGGGGTCACAAAAAAGCAGACATGACTTAGTGACTAAAGAACAACAACCAGAGGAAGAAGTCATTAAAGTTACAAATAGCACTTTTAAGGAAGACAGAACTGTGGGGAAGAAAAATCTGGCAATACTTCTTGCACAGGTGGTTCTCCCCTTGTAGATCCACATTCTAATACAGAGCCTCTTCCATGTGTGGGAATGGTAATGGTGGCCATAGCATTGGCAGAGGTAACTTTCCATGTGGGGCATAAGAGATGGGATCTGTGCAGAGTCTGGAGGCCTCCTCCATCACTGTGTTTCTAGAATATTCAGAATGTCTGCAATTTTTGCCATTAAAATGACATTTATATCTTTGTATCATCATTTCTGTTTCTCAATCCTCTTGTTATTAGGACAGAGGAATATTTTAAACATCAATAACCATCAATATTCTAAGTAGATTTCCCTCTTGGCAGTCACGAAAACACACTAGAATGCAAAAGAGGTACCCTGGGCAGTAGACAATGATGAAAAAGGTGGGACTAGTTCTGCCAAAAGTGGAAGGATGGACAAAAATAAATATATTAAACTTGTTAGGGCAAGAGCTCAACTGTGGATTTGGAAGATCTGATATTCAGGGGTGGTGAATGAAAAATAGGTCTTTTTATAGTGCTGACACAGTTTGAGAGTTGGACTGTGAAGAAGGCTGAGCGCCGAAGAATTGATGCTTTTGAACTGTGGTGTTGGAGAAGACTCTTGAGAGTCCCTTGGACTGCAAGGAGATCCACCCAGTCCATTCTGAAGGAGATCAACCCTGGGATTCCTTTGGAAGGAATGATGCGAAAGCTGAAACTCCAGTACTTTGGCCACCTCATGAGAAGAGCTGACTCACTGGAAAAGACTCTGATGCTGGGAGAGATTGGGGGCAGGAGGAGAAGGGGACGACAGAGGATGAGATGGCTGGATGGCATCACCGACTCGATGGACATGAGTCTGAGTGAACTCCGGGAGATGGTGATGAACAGGGAGGCCTGGCGTGCTGCGATTCATGTGGTTGCAAAGAGTCGGACACGACTGAGCGACTGAACTGAACTGAACTGACACAGTTTTGCTTTTTTTTTCTTTAAAAATTACTAGTTATTTCCATTGTTTCTTCTATTTAAAATGCAATTAATTGACTGAAACATAGTGATAACAATAGAAACCATTTTACCCAGACTTAGATCCTTGTTCTGCATAAAATTTGATACCTCCTAAAAGTCTGTATCCAGTTATATAATATTATGAGCAATCTAATGTTATTTAAAACTTAAAACTGTAGTCAAAACACAAGTAAAATGTCATATTATATTTGCTTTATTTCAAATGAATCAACTGGTACTAACCTGCAAAGCAGCTATTAACATTAGGTAACTGTCCACATCTGAGAGTTAAATGCTCCAAGGACACACAAGGAATACTTGGCTGACAAAATCATGCAGAAGAGGTTCAAAAATATTTCATTAGACAGTAATGCCAATTTGAGTTTTTATCTTTACAATGTTTTGGTTTGGAAGTGACTTCGGTTGTATGGATTTTTATTGGTAGAAGGCCAAGCAAATTCACTTTTCAAAAATTGCACGTGTGTGTATTCAGTCATGTCTGACTCTTTGCGACCACATGGGCCCACCAGACTCATTGGTCCATGGAACTTTCCAGGTAAGAATAGTGGAGTAGGTTGCCATTTCCATCTCCAGGGCTTCAAAAATTGGCTGAGGAATAACAGTTTCTCCTTACTACAGAGTAATTATTTATCTCTCATTTCTTGTTTGTATTCTTATCCCATTATAGTCTATTTGCATATGACATCTAGAGCAAACTTCTCAGTGGAAATAGTATAATGTCACCCTCTGCTTTAACTTTCCATTGGTTTTTTCCTGTGTTTAAAATTCAAGCTATGGTTTTTCCAGTAGTCGTGTATGGATGTGAGAGCTAGACTATAAAGAAAGCTGAATGCCCAAGAATTGATGCTTTTGAACTATGGTGTTAGGGAAGACTCTTGTGAGTCCCTTGAACTGCAAAGAGATCCACCCTAAAAGGATTTCCTAAAGGAAATCAGTCCTAAATATTCATTGGAAGGACTGATGCTCCAATACTTTGTCCACCTGATGTAAAGAACTGACTCATTGAAAAAGACCCTGATACTGGGAAAGATTGAAGGTGGGAGGAGAAGGGGACGACAGAGGATGAGATGGTTGGATGGCATCACTGACTTGATGGACATGAGTTGGAGCAAGCTCTGGGAGTTGGTGATGGACAGGGAAGCCTGGCGTGCTGGAGTCCATGGGGTCACAAAAAGTCAGACCTGACTGAGCGACTGAAATGAGCTGAACTGAACTGAAAATTCCAGGAACTTCTCTAGGGGTTTAGTGGTTGAGACTTCCAGTTTCCACCATAGGGGGTGCAGGCTTGATCCCTCATTGAGGAACTCGGACCCTGCATGCAGCACAGCATGGCCAGAAAACAAACAAAACCCCTCAAACCAAAAACCACCCCTCAAAGCAAAACAAAAAAGCCCTAAAATAAAATTCCAATTTCCTTTCTCGTTGTTCAGCTAAAAAGAATGAACCCTTTTCTCCAAGCTCATCTCATGACACTTTCCCACTGGCTCTCTTTTCTAATTATAGACCATCTTTCTAAATAAACTGCCTACCTTTTTCCTACCCTAGACCTTTGCCATTGCTGGCCATGCTGACTTGAAAATCCTGCTCCCCAGCTGTGGCATGATTGGCTGCTTAATCAGTTTACACTCAAATGTTATCTCCCTGGTAAGTTCTTTCTTGCTTTTCAAACCTGAGGGTGACTTTTATCACCTGGCACTTTTAGGAAAAAATACTATTTTTCCTTATCTGAAATTATCCTCTTTAATCCTCTAATTTTTGTCCTTCTGCAAGACTATATTCTACACAGTGGAGGGCCATTGTCTGTTTCCCCTCCCCCTCCATACTTTGAGTCTAAGAAACTTTAGTCACATCCAACTCTTTGTGACTCAATAGACTGCAGCCCGCCAGGCTCCTGTGTCCACGGGAGTCTCCAGACAAGAATACTGGAATGGGTTGCCATCCCCTCCTCTAGGGGATCTTCCCAACCCAGGGATCAAACCCATGTCTCTTAGGTCTCCTGCATTAGCAGGCTGGCTTTATACGACTAGCGCCATCTGGGAAGCTTGGTAAGTCTGGAGCTCTGCAATTTTTTTTTTTTTAATATTATTTGATTGAGCAAATGAATACATTCTTCTTGTATTGGTTGGTTGACAATTATCCTTATCAACTTCTAGGAGATCAGGTTCCTCTGGCCTTTGACCTAAGAGTAGACCTTTGCGTCTAGGAAAAAAAAGAAATGCTGCTGGTTTATTAAGAGAATGGTCTCTTCAGATTAGTCAATCAGACAATATAAATCACAGAATAAAATACATACTTAGAAGAGGGCTAGGAGACGAGCCCAAGAGAGGCTGCAGGGTATACCTAATATATAGATTAACCAAGAGAATCCTTGTTCTCAGTGTCAGGGCCTCAAGATAGGCCTGTGACTGGTAAGGACATTGAGAGGAGGACCGATAGATTGCACCAGGAAAACTGAGTTAGTTATGTGGGGCATACAGCAAGAAGGCCAGTCTCTGTGTTAAGCCAGCGATTAATAGGGAGGAAGGGAAAATTTTCCACAACATAATTGGGGAAGCAGTGGTAGTGCAATCCCCAGAGGGTTAGAGTGAGTCTGTGGGTGTAGCATAGGGGGTAAAGCACGGCTAAAATAGATAATAAAGTTCCCCTGGAAGGGAGAAGATATTTTTTATTTTTTAATTGGAGCATAATGACTTTACAATATTGTGTTAGCTTCTACTATGTGGATCGGCTGTATGTATACATATATTCCCTCCCTCTTGGATCTCCCTCCCACCGCCAACCCCTGCCCCAGCCCATTGTATCTCTCTAAGTCATCACAGAGTACTAAGCTGAACTCCCTGTCGAGGAAGAGTTTCTAAAAATAAAGGCTGTACATAGAGGGAGAAAGGGGGCTATCTTAAACTTCGTCCTTAATGATAATTGAAGAATGGAATGCAGTCTTGAGGACTGGTTGTGGGGAAATGTAACTCCAGCCACGTTATGAATAGTAGTTCATAGAGTCAAATGTTTTCTGTTCACTGGCCACCTTCTTACGTCACTGTGCGGACATGGGAAACTTAAAACTGACACATAATAACCTCCCCAGGCAATGGTACTCATTTCAAAAACTGTGGGTAAGAGTTTTAACCAGATGTTCATGAGTAAAATTTGGGAATATGTGAACTGAAACTACATATGTTTGTGATTATGAAAACTAGAGTGGGTTGCCATTCCCTTCCTCAGGGGACCTTCCTGACCCAAGGGTTGACTCCGGGTCTCCTGCACCACAGGCATACTCTTTACCATCTGAGCCATCAGGGAAGCCAATTATCCCCTATGTGTATTTACTTCTAGGGAAATTATTTGTAAGTTTTTCTAGCATTCTCAAAGGGGTCTGAGATTTTTTAAAAAGCAAGATCCTATATTGGATGGCTTTGCCAATGCAATACTTTTTATGAGAAAACTCAGGTAGTAACAAGTTAGGTGACCCACCAAAAGGGCAAAATTGGAACTAAAGTCCTGTTGTTTAGTCACTATATCATGACTGACTTTTTGGTACCCCATGGACTGCAGCCCACCAGGCTCCTCTGTCCATGGGATTTCCCAGACAAGAAAACTGGAGTGAGTTTCCATTTCCTTTCCACGGGATCTTCCTGACCCAGGGATTCAACCTTTGTTTCATCTTCTGCATTGGCAGGCAGATTCTTTATTGCCTGGGAAGCCCCAAAAGCCTTTCTACTGTTTGGTAAATTTGTGAATAGCAGTCTAGGAGGGAGTGATAAGAGAGAGTGATCCTGCTACACAGAACATAACTATGTCTATCAGCAACTCTGAAAAGCAAGCTCTTATTGCAGTGTAAATAAGACTGTATATAGAGTTTGGCTGAGAGACAAATGACTCATTGTCCTTGATAATACTATGGTAAAAGCTAGGTTTTGCATCTTTCTTGGGTGTAAAATTTGCTCTTGATTGAAGCTGTGATGGAAAACAATTTAAAGTAAAGAAACAAAGACAGAAGTGTCATCTTTGTGGGCAGATGCTACTATTAGAAGCTGAAAATGTGATGGAAGTGCTTTTGAAAATGTGTTATTTCTCCATGTTCTTTATGCCACTGTAAGCATAGGGAAAACATTTTTTAATTCTTACTCAAGTCAGCAGATGATGACACTCACTGTAAGCACAAAAACATTGTGAATTTGCATTTTGTGGTGGCTATATAATTGTTTCCTAGTAAATGTTTTTTGGGGGGCCTGTAAAGACAATTATCGTTGCGATTTATACTGATATAACAACTTAAAAAAATTATTTATTTAGCTGTGTCAGGTCTTAGTTGCGGTATGTAGGATCTTCCATCTTCATTGCGGCATTCAAACTCTTCCTTGCAGCAAATTGGATCTATTTCCCTGACTGAGGATCGAACCCAGGCCCCCTGCATTGGGAGCCAGAGTCTTAGTCACTGGACCACTAGGGACGTTCCAGAGCAGCTACTCTTGATGAAACACTATCGTGTGAAAACTCACAAGCATTTATTGGAGAGTCTTTATGCTTTTTGTACTGGAGTTTTGGGCTCAAAATCTTTGATTTATTGGGTAGATTGCATTATTCTAGCCCAACATCACTTTTGTGGCTCCTTAAATTCAGTCAGTGATTTTGGTATTTGCAGATGATATGGTAATTAAAAAAAAAAATTAGAGAGACTTTCAAATAAGCACTACCATGTAGGCCTGAACAAGTTCATGTCTTTTATTCCAAGCAGTTGCCTAAACCCTAGAAAGATAAGATGGGAAACTAGCACTCCCTATTCAATAATAGATAAGAAATAAGCACTTTTTTCTTTCTGAAAGCTATGTAACCTTTGGGTTAATTTGTATGTTTAGATAATTTTTCTTTTTGTACTTTATATAAATATATATATAAATATATATATATATATATGCATATATATATGCACACACACCAATGAGTTTATTTAGAAAAAAATGACCTATTTAAAATAGAAAAAAAAAAAAAGAACTGGTTCCATTCGTCTGAGCCAGCAGAAGCTGAAAATCCTTTACACTGTTCTTTTCTACCAATTGTCTCACTTTGGGCCTTTCTTTCAATTTCCCTGACACTCCTCATTGCAAAGGGGCTGAAACCTATCAACCCCAACACTCTTTCAAAAGTGCACTGCAGATTCTTTCTGGCAGACCTCTTGGGCTATTCACTCTGAGTTATTACCTAATAAAAGAGGACTTACATCCAGAAGCTGTCACTCAAACTCCCTCCACTCCCTAGCTTGGTGTATCCGAAGCAAGGTTTCCTGCACTCTGAACTCAACAGGCACTTGGCTTTGGCTGATCTTTAGATATCAAGATTTTGTCACCGTCTAGTCTCAAGTGTCTGCATCACCATGTCATTCTCTGCTTTACTTTAGCTACTTATGGCTTCCAGAATCCAGAAAGCATTCAGAATGTGAAAAGTTTACAAAGGTCTTCATAAAGCTAAATAATCTGACTCCCAAGGACTTTACTTTCTTACTTTTCAGTATTAATTTCTTTGAGGAGTTTTGCTATTTTTTTCAATTATGTAAGGCCAATGTGAGAATAATCACCATTACTCACTTTCCAACAAATTGTGAATTTGCGCAGGCATCAAACTTATTGCTTCTCACATCCAAGGAGAGAGAGACAGAGAGAGACAGAGGGAGAGAACTGTATGATGCACGCACCCATGTATATGTACCATCCATTAGAAACTGGTATCCAGAATTCTAGAATTTCCTAGAAACTGAGAAATAATGGACAACACTATATTAGCTTATGTGTGCAACATACCGAGTTGATATTTATATATATTGTGAAATGATCACAATAAGTCTAGTTCACATCCACCACCAAACAGTCACAATTTTTTTATGATAAGAACTTTTAAGAGCTACTCTCTTAATAGCTCTCAAGTATAAGATGCAATACTATTGGTTATAGTCACCATTATATCCCCATGACTTATCTATTTACAACTGGAAGTTTGTACCTTCTGACCACTTTCACCCATTTCATTCACCCCTCTCCCCAGAATTCCAGAATTTAAAGACCCATTTCACTGATGCCAAATAATTATTGTATCAGAAAGCTCTAGTTCCTTTCTGCAATTTTAATTTTCAAAAAGTTTGGTCATGCAGTGTAGCTTGCAGAATCTCAGTTCCTAGACCAGGGATCAAACCCAGGCCCATGGCAGTGAAAACAAGTTCTAACCTCTGGACCTCCAGGGAAGTCCCCAGAATCTTGAGTAAACCATGTGGGACAGTAGTCTGGATGGAGTGCTTACCTCTCTCCAAGCATTTGCAGGGTATGATGTGTCCTGAGGAACTAGAGAATAGTAGACTAATATTTATCAGTTACTGTCATTCTGAAGAGTTTTAAGTTAAAAATTCACCAGCCTTACAAAGTGATTTATTATGAAACCATTATAATTCTGCATTTCAGAAAAGAATAAGCATGCATACTGAAATTCTTTTTTAATAGAAAATTACTGTCTTTTGCCAACCAAGAAATGCCGAAGGCTGTAAACAAGAAAAGAGTTTATATGGGGTCTAATATCACAATTTGAGAGATACAGATCTGGGTAAAACCAAAAGACTGTTCTGGGGAAAAGAAAGTTCAGGGCTTATAAAGGCAAACCCCACAAGATTGTTACAGTTGTCTGGCAAGAATTATGACTGACCTTAACTCAAGAAAGGAAATATTTGTTCTTAGGATATAGGCAATCATGAGTTATTTTACAGTAAGGGTTCAATAAGTATCTGAATTTCTGGAGCACTGGGCAGATGTTCTAGATGCCTGCATTAAGGCAGTAAGACAAAGTTCAGATTCCATCCCAGCTAAGACATGCATCTCGTCACACATCCTCAGTGCCTCCTGGCTCCACTTTAGACAGCTCTCTTAGCAATACTGACTCCATTTTTATTTTCCTTTCACACTTTTTAATCAGGAAATTGATGTCATTTATTATACCCAAATGCATTCTATCATTCCTTTCTGCAAAGTCCAGAGCTAACCTGATCAAAGAAAAAAGCATTATATTATAAAATAAGAAATTTCATGTCTGCTTGATATGAAAGAAGCTATGCTGTAAGCAGTGGGGGGAAAAACACTTTTGTCTTTGAAGCAAAAATTTTAGAAATGATTCCCTTACCCCTAGTAAATTGAAAGATAACATCTCTTGATCAGAAATAATCACTCCTGGAGGCCACTTTCTCTTTATCTCAGAGGATTTTTCTGAGGATGAAGTGTGAAGGTATAAAACTGTGTCTTCATTCTTTCAAAAAATTTTGACTGAATACTCCTTTTATGAAAAAGTGTCAAATGGCTAGTCTAATCTATACAATATCTAATCTATAAAAATGGTTTATGTAACAATGTATTTTCTATTTTGTCCTCTCCAACATGGTGCCTTTTTAAGTAGTACATATAACCATGGAGAGGAAAAAAAAAAAAAAGAGCTAAGGAAGTGCTGACTACCTTTTTGTCTGTTTGTTAACTGTGACCCCAGTGTTTTCCATTCCTTTTGCTACCTGTCTCCTGTAGCCTTGTTACTAGCAAAGTCGATTAAAAATTTTCAGGAAATAAACATGTTAATGACTGAGGACAAAGATCCCCAGACAAAATAAGTTGATCTCCCTGGAGTAAATCCTGAGATCTCAGCCCAGGGATGGGTGCTACAAGCTGAAAAAGCTAGTCCTGTGATAGTCCATCTAAAGCCCAGACATACAAAGCCCAATAGAAAACAGTACTAGCAATTACACTGCAAATAAAGAAAAACAAACAAACAAACAAACATGTATAAAAAAAGGCAGGGTTGGGGTGGGAAAGTAAAGAAAAACAGTACCCAATCCCAAGGCCTATTGGGCCTTGCTCCTGTTATACAGGACCTAATTGACCAGGTCCTTATGAGACCATCCGGTCAGCCTATAATACCTCCATTCTCCCTGTAAAGATACCCAGTGAGGGGTATCAGATGGTACAGGGCAGTAATATATATCCAGTGTTCCCTAATCCCTAGGTCCTGCTGGCCGCTCTACCATCCACCAGGAATACTGATATACCATGCTAGCTTTAAAAGATGCCTTCCTCTGTACTGCATTAGCCTCAGAGGTACAAGAAATTTGGCTTTCAAGTGGTAGTGCATGTTTCAAACATGCAACAACAACAGCCATACTGCCAACAGTTCTGCCCCAGGGCTAAAAAGGACAACTCGGGGAACCTCTCTCTGGCCTGAAGCTTCCCTTCTATCAAACAACCTAAGCTTTTTGACTAGGGAGATGCAGGCCCTGGCAGGGCCTCATCACCAGGGCCCACTCACCTACAGGCCAAAGACTGAGGTACCTGCATTTTTAGGAAACTCTGACACCAGACCACTATGCTGTTTCCAGTATTGGGACCACAGACCTTAAATTGCCTGGTGTCCTTTGTCTCTTAAAGGTTAGATGAACGAGGGTCAAAGAGTGAGGGTCCAAGTCAGTTCACTAGCAAGCACATCAAAAGGAGCTGAGGGAAGCTCAGCTCCTGCACCGGTGGTTATGACGAGGCCCTCAGTACTGTAGGAAGCAGTTACAGAAGCCAAACCATCGCCCCCCCCACTGCCCCCCACAGTGACCCTCAAGAATAAGAAGCCAGAGGAAGGTAGAGAAGAGACTGGCCACTGGCAAAATCCAGTCACAATTCCCAGGAAATAAAAACAGAACCTGGGCAATAAAAGTAAAGTCTGACCTTTCTTCTTCTCCTTTGTGGCTAGTCCAGCTTCTCTGACTCACAGAGGTCTAGGGCCTGGCATTTCCAGCCAGAGTTCCTCCTTGTGAAATGGCTGCCTGGACAAATTGGCTTGGTAGCCGAGCGAAAAGAGGCTGCGCTCGACACCTCAATTCAAGATGGCAGCAGTGTGCCATGGGCAGAGAAGCTGCACCTGGCATGGGGTGCACTCCACCCCCTCCCCCAAACTGCTGGGGTTCCCACGAAACAGGCCCACCCACAGATTGTCAGGGAGCCTGTGCTTTACAGCCAGAGCTGGCATCTCGTCATTCTTTCTTCAAAGATTAAAGAGTTCCTTTGTTTCTGAACCCAACTCAGCCCTGTTCTAGTGAAACTGACAGGAGGACCCTGGGTGGGGCCTGACTCCAAAGGGTAGGGAACAGTCTGGAACTGCATGAGAATGCAAACTACAGCCCACAGGTGGGTAATTGTCATCCATTTAGAAGTGTCTTTTGGAATGTACATTTTATGTCAGAAAAGCTTTATGAAAATCCCTGGTGGGCTTTGGAGAATGAAAATTCTGTCTTAGCATTTGTTTTGTTGGTGTTCAGTTCAGTTCAGTTGCTCAGTCATGTCCAACTCTTTGTGACCCCGTGAATTGCAGCACGCCAGGCCTCCCTGTCCATCACCAACTCCCAGAGTTCACTCAGACTCACGTCCATTGAGTCAGTGATGCCATCCAGCCATCTCATCCTCTGTCGTCCCTTTCTCCTCCTGCCCTTAATCCCTCCCAGCATCAGAGTCTTTTCCAATGAGTCAACTCTTCGCATGAGGTGGCCAAAGTACTGGAGCTTCAGCTCAGCATCATTCCTTCCAAAGAAATCCCAGGGTTGATCTTCTTCAGAATGGATTGGTTGGATCTCCTTGCAGTCCAAGAGACTCTCAAGAGTCTTCTCCAACATCACAGTTCAAACGCATCAATTCTTCAGCGCTCAACCTTCTTCACAGTCCAACTCTCACAGCCATACATGACCACAGGAAAAACTATAGCCTTGGCTAGACGGACCTTTTTTGGCAAAATGTCTCTGCTTTTGAATATGCTATCTAGGTTGGTCATAACTTTTCTTCCAAGGAGTAAGCGTCTTTGAATTTCATGCCTGCAGTCACCATCTACAGTGATTTTGGAGCCCCAGAAAATAAAGTCTGACACTCTTTCCACTGTTTCCCCATCTATTTCCCATGAAGTGATGGGACCAGATGCCATGATCTTCGTTTTCTGAATGTTGAGCTTTAAGCCAACTTTTTCACTCTCCTCAAGAGGCTTTTTAGTTCCTCTTCACTTTCTGCCATAAGGGTGGTGTCATCTACATATCTGAGGTTATTGATATTTCTCCCAGCAGTCCTGATTCCAGCTTGTGTTTCTTCCAGTCCAGCGTTTCTCATGATGTACCCTGCATATAAGTTAAATAAGCAGGGTGACAATATACAGCCTTGACGTACTCCTTTTCCTATTTGGAACCAGTCTGTTGTTCCATGTCCAGTTCTAACTGTTGCTTCCTGACCTGCATACAGA